>NW_005803918.1:87380-89196 GCF_000240725.1 Microchloropsis gaditana
CGACCAAGCTACCGGCCTAAGACTGCCTGTCCGATATTGTAATTCCCGCGCGCCGCAAAAGAGGGGAGAGTCGCCAGTTTTGAGTGTCTTCATCAAATTCTCATCGTCTTATTCTGTATCTGTGTGCATGTGGAGAGGGAGATGAGGAGTCTTCAGGCTTGCCTGGGACCTCCTTGGTCATGCAAAATTGCTCGTTTAGGGTGCGTGGTTGTGCTTTTCGTAGCTCTTCTTGGTTCAAGGTTGTGAGAGCCGTAGGAGCGAAGCCATCTCTCCCGCGTCCCTCCCTTGTCTTTTCCCCTTTCACCGCCTTGTCGACGGGTGGAAGGGGGAAGGAAGCTCAAAGGGAAGGCGTGCGTGAGGCGTGGGCGTGCGGAGAGGGAGGAAGGGCCAGGAGGAGAGAGGCGCCGTGAACCAAAAAGAAGAAAGAGAGACGGAGAAAATTTCAAGGCGAGAAGAGAGACTGGCGTAGGGTATTGTGGAGGCTCCTTTAATCCTACTGTTGTAGTTGCTTTTCTTTCCAAACCACACCCGACTCTGGAGTCGCGGACACAAGAGCCTCGTCTTCCCCCCCCCTTTCTGTACAACACCCCCCCCAACCGCTCCCAAAATCACGAGCCTGCCATGCCTGTGTAGATTCCGAGGCCCACGGATGCTTGTAATGCCCCTCCCTCCTGGCTCACCTCCAACAGTCAGCTTCTTCCTTCAGTTGAGCGCTCTTGCCACCCCTACCTCCCTACGAGCATCCCACCGTCCGCTCCTGCCAACAGTCCTGTTCACCCACACCCCTTCTTTCCATCGACTCCTCCCCTTTGCCCCTCTCTTCCTCAATTCCGACCCGGAAGTTCCCCTCACCTCAGACCCTCCCGCCTCCCGCCAATCGTACGACGCTGTCACCGGCGTCCTCGCTCCGCTCCTCGTCGCCAATTCTTTTCGTCCCCCATGTCGACCTGGCCGTTCCGGGTTCGATTCTGGGTCGGCCCCTCCACTCCTCATGCTGGCACCTTTTTTCTCAGCTCGTAGATGAACCACCCTCGAGCCTCGTCTCTCAGCACTTGCGTCACCTGGATCGAGAGGGAGGAGGGGTACCGAGAGGAGGGAAAGGGTCAGTGGTGGCGGTGGGAGGAACGTCTACGCGCCTCCTTGCACCCAGCCCATACATAAACCACACAGATTCGGCAGATTGCGATAAAAAGCGGAAAGTCCGGGGGAGAGGGAGGGAGGGAGGGAGGAAGCGGGGTGTGAGAGGAAAGGGAGAGGGCAAGAAAGAAAAGGGGCAGCAAGGAAATCTGAAAAAAAACCCACCCCCTCCCCTCCCCAAAAAGAGAATAAGTTTCAAGAGATAGCCAGCGCGACAAGACGAGCGACAAGACATGAAGAGGGGCGAACGCGCTGACACCTACAGAGGGCATGCCTCTTCGTCAAAGGGGCGGGTCTTACCTGCATGGAGGCCCCGGCGCACGCCAAGAAGTCGTCCACACCGTCCGCATTCCGGCGTTCGACGCTGATGATGCCCAGGCTGGGACGTGAGGTGGGTGAAAAGGGATGGAGGGAGGGAGGGAGAGTGAGAGGGAGGGAGGGAGAGAGGGAGGGAGGGAAGGCATGAGGTGTGGTACGAACGGGAGGGTCGGAGGGGTGGACGGCATGGGGATGAAAGAGTACTGGGCAAAGAGAGTGGGCACAGTAGCGCAAGGACACCTAAAGGTGAGACCTTAAGGAGATTCTAAAGGAAGGGAGGAAGGGAGGGAGGGAGGGATGCCGAGGGAGACTCACAAGGTGGCGGGGCCGGTAGCCGCAAACTCCTCGAAGCACGCGAGGA
>NW_005803918.1:89382-93487 GCF_000240725.1 Microchloropsis gaditana
GGAGGAAGAGAGCCAGGGGGTCTCGATCTCTACCTCCATGCGTCATCCCATCCCGAGGACGGTCACACAACCAGGACGCAACCGCAGGAGTGGGAAGCCAAACACAGCGCGTGTGGGCGCCGGCCCCGCCCTCTCTCCTCTCCCTCGCTCGGTGGGGCAAGAAGGCCCTCCCTTGTTCCCTCCCTTCCTCCCACCCTCATGCCTCTCCTGCTCCCTCGCAATTCAATCGATCATTCATGACCAGATATTTGCCTCATTCCCCCATCCCTTTCTCCCTCCTTCCCTCACTCCCACCCGTTCTTCTTCCTCGCTCCTCCTCCACGCACTAGGAGCGTTAAGACCTTAACGAAATGCCTCGCCCGCCCTCCTTCGGCCCCTCCCCCTGCTCCTGCCCTCTCACCTCTTGAAGGAAGTCTTGGCTACCGCGTACTCCAGACGCAATGCGGTCCCTTGCGAGGATTCCGAGACCGTCAGCTGAGAGGGAACAGGGCATGATGGGTTGGGAGGGTGATGGCGAGAGGGATGGGATGGGAGGGCACAGGGACTGAGGGAAAAAGAGACGGGGCATTGGGGGGTAAATGGCACGAAGCAGCCACTCACACCGTCGGCGAGGGAATCGACGCGGCCTCCGAAGGTAGGAAGGAGCTTGAACCAGCCTGAGGGGAGGGAGGGAGGAAGGGAGGGAAAAAGGGAGGCATGGGGCGGGCGAGGAGGCGGAGGAGCCGGGGGGCGGGCGGCTTACCGATGAGGGGGATGGTGGTGAGGGGGAAGAGGACCGTGTCGAAGGAGGAGAGGAGGGTCTGGGCCTGGGACAGGGAAGATGGAGGGCGATCTCGGGTCAGAGGCATAGCAACCGGAGCAAGACGCTGCCTTCATTCCTCTCCCTTCTTCCTCATCACGCCCGTCCAATGTTGATGGATAGCCTATCATCCTCCCTCCTCTTTCATCCTTCTTAGGCTTCCCCCTCCTCTCCTTTATGTCCTCTTTCCTCATCCTACCTGCAGATCGATGGTCTGTGCCACGCGCCCGATCTGCGAAGCGCCCCAGGAGCAGGTCTGGAGCTCGTGCAGCTTGAAGAAGAGCTCAGACTGGAAGGAGGGGAGGAGGGCGGGAAGGAAAGAGTCCTTCGTAGTCATTCTCCTTTTTTCTAACGCACTTCTCTCTATGACACGTGTGTGACCGTTTCCGCCGCGATGCACACTTGCCGACCTCCCCCCCTTCCCGCCCTCCCTTTCCTACTCCCCCTTAAATCCCACCTTTGTGGGATCGGCGTAGGCGCGCTCAATAGCCTGGAAGAAGGGGGACGAACGGAAGAGCTGCTTGGTCGAGTACACCTGTTTTTCCACGGGAGGGAGCAGTGATCTTCTCATTATCTAAACCCTCTCCCTCTGTCGCGGTCACGGGCCGCCCTCTTCTCCACGCCCCCCTTAGGCTTTTCGAGGCCTTCTCACTCCCGTCTTGCTTCACATCCAGCAGACGTATGTATACAGACAATCGAGACGGAGGGCGCCCGACTCGCCAATTTCCTCGAAAGGCGGCCTCATCGTGTCCATCGCGCCTCCCTCATCTCATTTGGATGTGGCACAAGTGGAGATAAGAAAGGAAACCCATCTGATACCCTTATATCCCCCCCTCATGACACAGAAACACTGGCACGGTCCTCGCTCTCCCGCTCCATCTCCCTTCCACTCACCAGCTCCCACTCTCCCTCCAAGAGCACCGGGCTCATCGCTTGCTTCCTCTCACGTCCCTTAGCAATCAACAGCTCTAGTAGGGACACCATTGTCTCTCTTTCAGCTGAAATGAAGAAAAGTTGAAGAAATGTGAGTTGCGTGAAAAGTGAGAGATTCGCGTCAAAAAGGAAAGATCGCGAACTTGGGAAGTCGCACTCACCAGCGTAGAGACCTTCATCACTGACCAAGGGGTCTTGAAGCTTACCCCTGTCTGTAAGAGCCGCTAACTGACACACTTTTAATTTGATGGATGCAACTGAGAGGGAAGATCGCGTTGCAGTGCTGATCAGGGATAAATCAAGAGGAGGGTGGCAAAATAAGGAAAGGAAGTCACGTAATGAGATGAACCGACAGGCACGTTTCCACCTCCACTAATTGCACGCAAAAAGGCAGGAATCCTAAATGAAAGTAAAACGAAAAACTGAGTACACAGAGTTAATTTATGATACCTGAAGAGCCGGAGGTCTCGCGCTGTCGACCTCCCATTGTGTACCGTACTCGAAATAAAAAGGGACGAAGTCAGAGGATTGATGGGATGCTTATCTTGGTGATATAGATTAATACAGAAAAGGAGTGAGATGACGCCTATTTGTTGTTGTCTACACACGAAGAAAAAATGTTGCTCCTCAATCGTGACGATCAATGCCACATCAGTACCGTACCTATACCAAGCACCAACGACGACAGTCCAGGTGCTCCCAGCAACAACAGTTGTAGTAACGGAAATTTCAGCCGCATGCGTCCTTGACCCTGTCTTTGTGTGCGGCATGAACGCCACGCAGTGGGGAGCATCTTGCCATGGTATGCTCGCGTTCGCGCAATAATTTGAATCGGAGGAACTTTTGTAACGGTTTGGACGTTGTCGCAACGGTCGGACCCTGCAGGGTCCTCGTGGCTTGGTATGGGTCTTCTGCGCACGCATTCTACGTGGCCTTTCTATGCTTGGTGGAGTCATGCTTTTAAATATATGTACTCGTGGTCTGAGGGAGTGTGGTGGGAGTTGGACGCATTTCAAACATGAATGGCTTGTTCCTTACACTCGAAGGTCGATGGCGTCAAAGTGAGACAGGCCGAGAGAGGAGCATCCTCTGAAATGCAATCCTTTGGGATCGGAAGCAATTGTTTGAAAGCTTTCTTCTTCAAACTGACGATGAGGTTGCATTCTAGTCTTTAGCCATAGTAAACGACAACATGGATGTTTCAGAGATCGTAAAACTAGGGGTTGGGTATCTGGCCTTTCGAGTCGTCGGCCCATTTGTGGCCTTCTGCACGGAGGAGGAGCGTGTCCAACGGAACCAAAGAATAGCGTCCTTGAGCCCCAAGTACTACTCGTACATTTGAGGTACTATGCGTCCTCCTGCAGATTCCTCCTCTGCACATATCAATGCAATAACATGCTTACTCGACACTTGAGCTGAAATGGGGTCGTGTGTGCAAAGATGTCTGAAAGTGCATGTCTTCTCTGACGCTGGCCCCTTTGGTAGAGAGCCACTTTCTTACCTCATTGTGCATGAGTTTGATTGTCAGGAAGGTCTTATTAGGTCCAACAAGCCGTCAAGAGTTGCTCTTGCTTCTCCTGATACCATGGTCACGAAGTCTCTTTAGCCGTGAGCTATTCTTTGCACCTCTGACCCACCCGAACCCCCGTTTCTCCCTTTCCACACAGGCACTGCGTAAACACAAACATGCCGACTCTAGCCGTCAAACGTGGCGTTCTTGTCCACGTGCTTGCGGCTCTCGTACTGACAGCCCCTGCTTCGGAGGGTCAGCTTTTTGGTGGTCTGGGCGCCGCACGCGGCCGGACCAACAATAACAACAATAACGCCGCGGGTGATAACGGCGGTGGATTGTTTGGCTTTGGCGGAGGCGGGCTTATGAATGCCTTCACCACTAGGAGCCCTGATCCAACTAAGGCTCCGACGAACGCGCCCACCCTCGCTCCTACCAAGGCGCCCACCCTGGCCCCGACGCGGAAGCCGCTGATCAAGAAAGAAACCGCCCCCCCCACCAGCTACTGGGAAGGGGACGACGATGAGGACGATGACTTCACTTGGCCACCCACCCCTGTGAGCGAGACCGGCGAGAACGGGCCGGATCTGGAACTCACGGCGGACGATGACGCTGATTTCGACCCTCTGGCCGCCGATGATGACCTTGAGGACGATGACTTCGAGATTGACGAGGATGAGAAGGCTCTGGCCGCTGATGATGATATTGAGGACGATGACTTCGAGATTGACGAAGACGAGGAGGCTCTGGCCGCTGATGACGATGTCGAGGACGATGACTTCGAGATTGACGAAGACGAGGAGGTTTTGGCCGCTGATGACGATGTCGAGGACGATGACGTTGAAGTTGACGAGGAGGCGCTG
>NW_005803918.1:94355-96387 GCF_000240725.1 Microchloropsis gaditana
CAGGCCAGGTGACAAAGGATAATGAGATCGTGGAGGGGAGCAGGAAGAAAGGGGCGGAGAGAAGAGAAGAAGGGAAGGATGGAGGAAGGGAGGAAAAGAGACAGGGAGGGACGGAGGGAGGAAGGGAAAGAGGGAGGGAAGATCACCTCGCCCATTGACGTGGACCCTTCCCTCCTGCAAGAGTCGTCGGCAGGCTCGCCGAGAGAGCTCAGGGAATCGACGAACAAGCAGGATATCCAGGGGGAGCATGCCTGAGAGGGGGAGAGAGAGGGGAGGAGGGAGAATGGGAGGCACGCAGCCCCCCGTCTGCCAGTGTCCGCGCTATTACCACGCCCTCCCTCCCCGCTTCCCCCTTTGCACGACAATTGAACATCCTACCCTGCGCTTCGTGTCGTCCGCCCTCCCACCCGGACACCCACCTACCCTCCTTGGCAGTGACGTGGAATTCAGCAATCTCCTCTCCCTCCTCTACGTCCATCACCGCCGGGGTTTCTTGGTCATTTCTCCCGCCTTTTTCCCCCTTCGCTTGCGTTCCTCCACCTTGTACGCTGGAGAACAGGGCCCAGGGTGGGAGGAAGGAGATGTCAGCTTTCCTTACAGGGATACTTTCGATGTGCCTCGTAGTGAAGGGGAGGGGCGAGAAGGAGGGCACGTCCGTTCGGTATCTCCAGGCGGCACCGACATCAAGGAGAAGAAACAGAACGGCTAGGTAGATCATATGGACAGAGCGTCCAAATGCTGTATCCAAGAGGGGAATAAAGCGGCTCTAGTACTCTGGCCAATGATTTCAGCCGCTCGTTCCCAGGGGGATAGCTCCCTACGGGATGTCCTTGAAACAGATGGAAAGTGATTAGACTAAGTCATGAAGAAGGAGCTCCATGATTACTCATGCACCTCCGCGGTTACGCCGCTTTAAACCCCATGGGGCTCAATCTATGCAAAGCGCTGTGGGAGACGGCGAACATAGAAGTTGAAGTTCCTCCGTGCTACGCTTTCTTCGACGGCCCTCCTCCTTCCTCTTTGCCTGCTTTTTTCACGCTCTATGTCACATTCAACCCCCTGCATTCTAGATCTCAATGATTGTGCAAGACTATTTACACAGTAATCATTTGGTGCCGGTAAAATTTGTACTTGACGTTCCTTTGTGCGCTTCACACCCCTTCTGCTGGTTTTCCTCTCTAAAGTTTTATCCCTGGTTCACTCAATTTTATTCCCGAAAACGATTGTATACCCCGTCAGCACGTCAAGACTCTCAAGAGAATGGGTGTTGCCGGACAAATTTCGCAGATTGGAAGGAATGTGTAACTTTGGATGTGTCTTATCGTCATTGTTGACAAAATTATGTGCTTTCAGAGCCCATCATTTATCACGAAGTTTCCAACGTACTGTGAATTCACTTCTCCTGCCCCCAAAGGACCCCTGATTCTACTCTCTTCATTGTCTCGTCTCTCAGAGAAGAAGTCGGGGGTCTGCGCATCTAAATGGTGTCAACACGTCGGCAATCGGCGAAGCTGGAGTCCCGCAAGCAACAAGAAGCCACCTACAGGAATGCCGCCTTGGGCTCCATAGCGGCCGTGATATTGGGCCTGCTTATATTCTTCCTACTGCCCCAACGCGTGACGGGGTGGAGGTAGGCCTAAGACGGGGAGGGTGGTGACGGAGGGAGAGGGCAAGTCAAGGCCGCCCGCGCCCCAATCCCCCCCCCAACCCTCAGCTCCATCACGTGCTGACTTCTCAACAGGGTCTCCATCCCCGGACACTCGCGTCGCTTGCCTCCGACTTCGTGGCGGAGCCCTCAAAGGCGCCAGTTTCCCCGCTCACCCCAGCCTCGGACCACGCCTCACCCCCCCGCCGTCCCTCCCTCACTCCCTCGTCGCTCCACGGCCCATGCGCTCAGCCCTACGAAGGCCCTTACCTCCCTCTTTCCCAGCAGCATCATTTTATCTGGCCTCTTTCTCCTCCTTTCTTATGTCATTCCCCCGGACGTGGCCCTGGCAGCTCCTCTTCCCGGCTCCCTCTCTCCCACGCTCCC
>NW_005803918.1:98601-100401 GCF_000240725.1 Microchloropsis gaditana
CCAACGCTGGCCTTCAATCGTGCAGTCGACTCGCCATTTCCCCCCCAATCCACCCTCCCCTCCTCCTCCTCTTCCTCTTCACATCTCTTTCAAGCTCGCCATCCTCGCTTTTGGCACGCTCCTCCTTACGCCCATCCATACCTTCAGCACATCGCCCAGCGTCCTTCCTCCCGGCATGTTGTGCTCGTAAAGCGCCATAAAGATGCTGCACGCCGCCCACACCCACGGCCCGGGGCGATGCGCGTCGGGGGGGATCCCCAGGGCCAAGACGGCGGTCAAGTGCTGCATGAAAACACCAAACATCCCAGACAAGATATAAGACAGGCGATAGGAAAGAAATTGGTGAGCAACGCTTCATGTTTTTGTGTTTATATAGAAGCTTTCTCAAAGAAGTAAAATACCCTCCTCCTGGAACACTTCCGCACGCCCTTTTCTTCACCTCGGTCGCCCTTGTTTTGACATCGTTTGGTAGATCCAGGGCAGCCACCACCTCTTCAAAGCATGACTGTGCCACGGGATCGATGTTTGCTGCCATTCTTAATTCACCAGTGGCTAGTTGTCAGTGTGGGAGGAAGCAAGGCATAGGAGCGAATGAGCAAGCAATGATGGAGTGACCGACCTTTCCGTTTTTTTAAAAAGACGCAAATCATTTTTTCAACCCACATAGAAAGCGTGCACGTGAAAAGAGCTGGTTTTTAAAGTCTCCCTTGTGCCTGCATGCGAGAATGTCCATGGACTTGGTGCTTTCTTGGCTCTTTTCTCTGCCCCCCTCGGGCTCCTGCTTCTTCGCCCACAGGCCTCGCTGAGATCCTCACGGGCCGGCAGATCAGGGCCATGGTCCTGGCACTTTAAAACACCTGCAGTCCCTGCTCAGCCAACCTAGGAGAGTCTGCCACTCTCTTGGTCATACGCGACGATGTCTTAACATTATATTCGAGTTCACTGGCAGCTTTCTGTTGAAGTGGGAGGGAGCGGAGTGCGTCATCGCTTCTTCAGGCCCATGTACCTCCTCACCCCCTTCGAGTTGTCGAGGAAAAACAATGACACAGCTACCATATTTACCATCATATTATTGAACAAAATTAAAAACAAATGGAAAAATTGCACGAAAATGGCCAAAATCTCCCATCTAGCGAGAAGGTGTTCCTTATGCCGAATATTTTTTTACAGTTGTCAAAATGTAAGAAACGCCTTCTCTCCACGCACATGCAACCACTCCATTCTAGTCTTCCTCGTCCCACTCTTCCTCCTCCAGATCCGTCGCCTCTGCCGCCTCCCCTCCAGTTGCCCCAATGGAAGGGGCATTGCTTGCTATTGCCGTGCTCGGCACCGGGGACGCAACGTCATGACCCAAAGCCGGCGTCAGGGGTTCACCGTCTCGAAGCAGTCGCAGGAGCTTCCGACTGTCCTCTGGGAAGAGAATGGAAGAAGAGGAAAGAAAAGGGGAGGACAGAGTCGTGAATACGGCATCACTCCTCAGCCCGGCGTGCCCACCATGCAGGTCGCCAGAGGGAAAGAACTCCTCTTCCTATCGACGTGCGCAGAAGAAGCATCCATACAGCCCCACGCCGCGAGGAAGATTCTCAACAAAAAGAAAGAAAACAAGCCCTTCCCGGCGGAAAAAGAGCCGTACCGTGTTTGCCCGTAGGCCCGGGACCTTTGCTGAGGACGAACTGGGCGACGGAAAGCATGTCCCGCGGGAGGGGGGCGAGGAGGGTGAGGGGCGTCTGCCGGGCCGGGTGGACGAAGGCGAGGGAGTAGGCGTGGAGGAGGACGCGCTTCAGGCCTGCGGGGCCGAGG
>NW_005803917.1:0-17150 GCF_000240725.1 Microchloropsis gaditana
CATATCAACCTTGTTGTGTCACCAAGACATAAATTGGAAGGGCGACCGTTGCAGGGGTACCCGTGGCGCTCCCCGGTTTCTCTTTTTCCTCCCCTCTCCGTCGCGGCCAAGACATGGCCCTATATACACATGCTCCCATCGTCCTACCTCGCAAACCGGCTTCCATATACACATGCTCCCATAGTCCTACCTCGCAAACCGGCTTCCACCAGGCCCCGGCCGTTCCTCCCGCCCCGCTTCCGCCTCTCGCTCACGAGCGTCAAGCCCACCACCAGCACAAACACCAGCAATTTGGCCGCGACCATTCCTCCCACGAATGGCCATTGAATCGTCGACAGATCTGTCGTCGCCAGGTTCTGAAGGAGGAGGGCAGGGAGAGCGAAGGTGCCGAGGAGTTTGCTGACCCCGTTAAGTTCAGTGGGCGAAAGGAGTCCGGCCCGAGCACTGATATATCTGTCAAAGTGAGACAGAGAAACATGCAAATTCATGAAATCAATGGGGATCGGTCAGGTAGGTTTTGTGGAATGATGGCGCGTTTTGTGCGGTGCAGGCGTGACAAAGATGAGAGGGGAGAGGGTACCAAGAGCACAAGGAGAGGAAGGAGGTTGAGGACACACACAGACTTACCCTAAAAACAGGCTGATGGCCATCATGCCCAAGGTCGGCAAGAAGTCTGCTATCAGCGTGTCGGGCGACACATTCCCAAATTGGGACGCTCCCGTCCTGAATACAGCTTGCCCTTGGGGCGGGGCCACAGACAGTGACGATGCATCCATGCCGGCACGGAAAGAAACTGAGGTGTAAGGAAGGAAATTGGAGAAAATAAATCGGTCATCTCCGGTCGAAAAATGCATTTTGGCCTTGTATTTTAAAATAACAAGATGCTGGTGGGGGTATTGATTTTCTTAGAGTTGTAGTGGCAGTTAGCTAGGTAACTCGTCAAATTGAGCTCGTTTCACTCAATAATGACCCTTCAACATTGTAACCCTAAATATTTTACGGAAATCGAGGATATTTAAATAAATCATTTTCATCAGAGGAAAATTGTTTCATGTATTCCCGAAGAAGAAAATGGTTGTCCAAGGTAGCCAGTGACATGGGTTGCGGCAGCTTCCTTGCTCCCCTGTCAAAGTATCCCCGTCTCCCACGGGCCCTAAAGCGAGCAGGGAAACGTCCCACAACTTTTTGGAACACATTAGCAATACTGAGGCTTTAAAAGACTTTTAAATCAATCCATGTACATCGTTGTATTCAACTTTATCGTATCGTGGAAAAGTTTGACGCTACGTCGGAATCTATTGGAGCACATGTAAAAAAAAAACGTTTTTACAATCCCGTGAGACCACATACATGTGTATGCAAGCAAGAGCGTGGCGACTGCGATGTTGATGATGTTAAAAATACCGCTTTTTACAAAAAATATAATGGAAAGTCCTTCGAGACACCGCAGTGTGCATACTGGTACAAAATGGTATCAGCATCATGGACTGGTGCACTACTTTACTACTGACTGCACGGCGTGGGCAAATTCGTGGCCTACGACGCTGGCTCCCATAACGATCCTAGGCCCGCTTTCATGCTGCGCGGCATTGGGAAACATAAAATACTACTATTTGACTGGCCACTTTTGTTGTCGACCGTAGAATTATTGCCGCTTGAAGCTTCGAAAAGATGATTCACAATTTAATGGGAGAGTGCCGGAAAGGAGGAAGGTCTGGTGAATTTTGTTCATCGATACTAATGATCTCATTGTATCCCATAAACCTTAAAAATATCCGACGAAAATTAAAGGCGAAGCATATTTATGGTCGGACCTGATACGGACCGTCATTCCATCACAAGAAACCCTCGTATCGTCTGACAAAGACGTATCTCATAGCATTTTAAGACACGGCGGAAAAATCAAAATTCCAAAACTTATCGTTAACATTGAATTGAAAGGAAAATTTGTATCAGATACGCTGACGAACGTTGACAGTCAATCATTGCCGATCTAGAAAATGGGAAGGGTCGTTTCGACACCAGCTGCTCTGCGGTCAGCTCATCAGGGCTGGTACTGAGTTTCCAATCCTCCGTGAATTCGAAAAAGTTCCGTGTTAAGCGCCTTTTGAAGCTTAAAATTACACCAATGACAACGTCCGATATCATGACGGTCTATGGTCTATTAGGTGAATGCCCCCGATCTCTTGGCACAGCCCTGACATGTGAATTTGAGAATCTCACACTGCGCCCCCCTCCGTGAAAAGAAATCAATAAAGTTGCCGTTAAAACACGGTTATCTTTTTAGCAAAAAGGAACCCGTTTCAATCTTCAACTCATTTATCCCTTTGGGACTGCAAACGTTGTATTAGTGCGGGAAGATTAACCTCCCGCCCTTTGAGAAACGTCCAACCGGTTCGAGGCCCGCTGAAACTCGCGGTAATCTCAGGAGCGATATTCCTTCCCGATGTCCACCGACGCACGAACCTGGCTCACGAGTACTTGACACCCGTCTTTTTATTGCTCGCATGATGTGCAGGCTGTCAAAGAAAAGTCTCTATACAACTCATGTTTGGCACGGGCAGCGGGCAGGGTGGCAAAGATGTCGCGGTCGCGAAGGCTCAGCAGACGAAGGTGAGTGCAGCAATTGTATGTTTTCTTCGACCATCATCTTGTCCTCTGATTTACGAAAGCCGGCCGCTTGTGGCGCATTCGTCGTGCACATTTGGATTTAAAAATGTTGATCAATTTGTATATGTTTTTTCCAAACGATAGGCCTTGGTGCGTGTGTGTAGGAAATTGTGAGCGCCCTCTAAAGTCTATCCACCTCTTCCTCCTCCACCACGCCTGTTTTATCTTCATTACACGCATCAGGTGCAACCATGGGTGGAGAAATATCGACCTCAAGGCGTGGACGACATTTCATACCAAGACGAAGTGGTTAAAACCCTTAAAAATGCGATTCAAACCGGTACTTTGCCACACCTGTTGTTCTACGGTCCTCCGGGGACGGGCAAAACCTCGACGATCCTGGCAGTGGCACGCTCTTTGTTTGGCCCTGAATACCGATCACGCATACTGGAACTGAATGCCTCGGACGAACGAGGGATCAAGGTTGTGCGAGAGAAAGTCAAGCAGTTCGCTCAGTTCACGGTGACCGGCTTGGAGAAAACAGCTGGCTACCCGTGCCCCCCCTTCAAGATCATCATCCTGGACGAGGCCGACACCATGACTACCGAGGCCCAGGCGGCCTTGCGACGGACGATGGAGGTAATGCATGAAGAGGAAGGGAAGGGGGAGGGGAGGGAGGGAGCAGAGAGGGGCCCTGGAAGGCGCGCGCTCTCCGTCGTTCATGTGCCATGCCAATCATCCCCTCGTCGCCTATGCCACGCAGACGTACTCAAAAATCACTCGCTTCTGCCTGGTATGCAACTACGTGACGCGTATCATCGAGCCCCTGGCCTCCCGATGCGCCAAATTCCGTTTCCGTCCCCTGTCTCGGGAGGTCATGGAGGCCCGGCTGCGTGCCATTGGGGCCGCAGAAGGCGCCTCGGTGACACAGGAAATGATGGATGCCATATTAACGGTCGCCGACGGGTGCGTGCTGACTTTCTTTCCCTCTCCCTCCTTCCCTCCCTGCCTGCTTCCCTCACCCTCTTCCCTCTCTGGTGGATTCCCCTTGGTTCCTCCCCGTCGGTTTATTTCTTGACAGAGACATGCGCAAGGCCGTGACGACGCTGCAAAGCGCGCATCAATTCTACGGGGGGAGCTCCTCCATTACGCCGGACGCGGTGCGGGAGATGAGCGGGGGGGTGCCCGACGGCCTGGTTCAGAGTCTCTGGGAAGCAATCAGCACGCAGTCCTTCGACAATTTGAAGGCGCAATGTGACGAGGTGGAAATGGCTGGCTACCCCACCATGGCCGTGCTGCACCGCCTCTTCGACCTGGTGGTGGCGGAGGAAGGGGTGGAGGACGCGAAGAAGGCGGTGGTGATGGCGGGACTGGCGCGGGCAGAGAAGCTGATCATCGATGGGGCCAGTGAGAGCTTGCAGTTGTTGGATATTTGTGCATTGATGATGCGGACATTTTTGGGTAAAAACAAAAGCGCAGGAAGCGGCGTGTGCGTGAGCACACCCATGGTGCTTTAGGAGGGAGGGAGGGAGGGCGGGAGGTGGGAGGCAGGGGTGGAAGGAAGGAGAAGGAGATGCACGCTGATTGGCAGGCGGTTTAAAAGCACAAAAGAGACGTACAACCAGGCAATGATAGTGGCAGCACAAGCAAGGCTCGGGCTTCTCCCGAAGTCCCTCGGCAAAACATGATTTTTGCGTTCTCAATCCCGCCCTTTCCCCCCCCAAAGTCAACCTTCCGCTCCTGCCTCGCCTTTTAGCGTCGGTCGTAGGAGCAGGTACAGGCAGGGTCCCACCACGGGTAGGGCCACGAAGGCCAGCAGTCTCCCCGGGCTGTACCACTGCCGGCGGACCATGTCTTCCCGGAGGGGGTCGACGACAAAGAGGGAGAGGAGGCCCAGGTCCAACGAGGAGACGTGCGGCAGTGTCTGGGAGTAGAAGAGAGAGAGGTAAGCTTCCCGCCCGCCCGCGCTTACGAGGCCGTCCACGGTCAGCCAGGCCAGGTACAGGGAGGCAAGGAAGGCGAGGAGGGCAGGGAGTTTGCTTTCCATGACGCGCGTCAGCCACGGGGAGGCATAGGCGGTGTCGGGAAAGGGTCGGTAGCGGCGGAGGGCGAGGTAGGGGCCCAGGGCAAAGAACCCCAGGGCGAAGGAAGCGAGGGTAAAGGGCCAGGCGGGCGGGATTTGATCGCGAGAGCCCGGGAGGAGGAGGGAGGTGTATACGAATGGCATGAGGCCTAGGGCGTTGAAGATGGCGACGAAGATGCTGGGCACTGCCGGGGAGAAAGGATCTGCGATGATGTCCTGGTAGTGTTTGAAAAGGGGGATGAAAGGCTTCGGCAATGCTCAGACGGAATGGGGGCACCTGATGAACGTCTGACTGGGACGGGAACGCAATGGAGGGGGCCGCGTGCTGCCATTCCAGCCGATTCCTTAGCTGTTCTGAGAGATTGTAACAGCCACACTGGGACTGAGACAAGGCCCAGGCTCCATTTGGAGCACCTCGTGTGCGACAACCCACGACAACTACATGTTTTTCCCTACCTTGAGAAGCTGGGCATCCAAAACTTTCGCCGCCTCGTCCATTCCCGGCGCACACAAGAAAGCGTAGCCCACGAAACCTAACCAGGCTAAGCCAGTGACGTAGGACCGGAGACCTCGCTCCTCCAGGGTAGAACTACCATCGTTGCCGTCGGTATTGGAGAGCTCCTTAGATTTCTCACGTGCGTGCCTCACACTTGTCGGGTGTAATGGGAGTCGTCTACCTGGTAAAGCGCGGGTCGTACTAACGGGGCTGTGGAATGAGGGGACGGGGGGCGGACGTGCAGCAAAGGGAGGCTGGAAACTAGCTGTGAGAGGCACAGAAATCAGCAACGTGGCAAGAAGCGCCACGGACATTGGTTTTTCTTTCATTTGAGGCCTGTCGTTGAAAAAAACTGCATTAGAGGCTTTGGAGGGGAGGTTAACATGTTTTTTAATAAGCGCAACACTGTGATAAAAAATCCGAGAAGCGAGCCAAAACGAGTTACGATTTATTCCACATATCAACCTTGTTGTGTCAAAAATCAACCGCGAAAATTAGAAGCTAGGAGTTGTTTGAAAAACAGAAACTTCTCTGTTTCGGAGGGTTCCTGAGCTGGCTTTCCCCATCGAACCTCTTGGTTCCCTCCTAGAGTCTAGGAGCGTCGCTCTCTCGCCCCCGTGAGTGCACCCACACCCATGATTACTAGGACGCTCTTGTCTTCCCTCGTGATATCCCGGCTTCATCTTTTGAAGGATTTGAGAAACTCAGCGCTTTGTCCCTGTTACTCTCGCACACGCAGGGAATTGAGACGTGTGAACTTGGCACTATCACGCCTGGAGCTGAGGGAGGGCATTGGGAGGAGTCGCCTCAAACAAATCAACCAAAAATCAACCAGTGGCCTGTCTGTGCTCCTTGAATTCAACGTGAATCTATCTGAGCAGGAAATTTGTGTGGTAACCATGAGCACTGGTGGCAAAATGGGTAAAATTGTTTTGGGGGCGGCCGAGGTGGCTTACTTGAAAGAGGCGTCGCGTCGGATTTTCGGACACCTCCCACAATTAAATACTGGCAAAACGGGGAACAAAATCCTCCGAAAACCCCTCATCGGCGACAAATTGGTCACTTACTTCCCGGCAACGATCAACAGAATCGCACACAGGGAGTGGTTCGGTTACAAGACTGATATGGACATATGGCGCGAGAACCGTCTTTTGCGGATGCACGCGCGTGGGAATCCTCCAACGAAAAAAGGAGAAGGAAAGCGCGCTCAGCAGGCAAAGAAAAAGAAGTAACACCAGTATTGTGACAATTGAAAAGTTGACACGGTGCATTGTCCGAAATTGGTTACCATTGATGCGATTTGAGCCCTCTACCCAGCGATCTCGGATGAAATAGACGCAAAAGGAGGCTCTTCTCTCTGCGCAAATACCGTCTTCCACCGGATGTTACTCCTTGTTTCTCCGGCTCGATGCTGTCTTTGAGATAGAAGTTCACGACAGCAAAATGCCCCCTTCTGTCTGTAAGGTGTATTTGAGCCTGTCTTGAGACGTATCCGTTTATCCCTCCCTGTGGGTGATTCGGCTTTCCCCCCCTCGTCGTGACACATGCAGAAAAGCTTGGCCACCAACATGTCTAAGCACGCTGCGTTTTTATCCGCGCTCACCAACGGTTACTCGTTTGATCCTTCCTCCTCAAAGAGCACACTTATGGTCGATGACAGCGGGTGAGGCTTGTCAGTGATTGATTGTTTCTCTGACGGAGTCGTCGCGCGCCATCGGCGAGTCTGAAAGAAGCGCGAAATGCCGGTCCTGGACGTTCTAGGTGGACGGTCTTCCCCTTGCAAATGCTCGTCTGGATGGCTTCCCACGCCGTCCTCCGCCACCCCCGTGGGCGAGCGCACGGTGGCTCGCGCGGTTTTGGACTTCGACGTGGACGGCCACGCTCCTGCTTTTCCTCGCCTCGTCTTGCGAGTTTTCGAACTCTCTGCGGCCGTTTCCTGGTAGGGATCGGCCTGCGGCCTGTCCAAGGTGTATGTGTCGTGACTCTCCAGGGTGCCATGAAAGAGCAGCTCTGGGGCCACCGCCTGGGCTGGTAGCGGTCGAAACAGCAGGGACACGCACACAAAGCCGGAAGATTTGCCGCGTTCCTGACCTCCTCCCCCCGCATCGTAGGTCTTGCGCGTATGCTTGAGCTCATTGGCATCCTTGCCGCCCAGTCCTCCGTGTCCCTTGCAAGGCTTGGAACCCCCGCTGGGTCTGTGGAGGCGCAGGTAGCGTTTGTGGATACGCGAGGCCCGACGGCCGAAATGAATGGCCTCCTCGGTGGTGAAAAGACTGCACAAGTCCATGTCTGCTTCCGCCATTGCCCCTTTTTCCCCGCCATTGCGGCCCGTGTCGAATATCGCCACCTTCAAGCGTATCCGACGCACGTCAAAGGTGCTGAATTCCCGACTTTGCTCCCACTCCGGCGACAAAGTTTTGGTGGGCGATTTTTTGGTGCGGAAGATCTCGCGTTCCCCGGCAAAGACGACGGCATAGCAGTCCTGGACCCCGAGGACATCGACGGAGGGCAACTCTTCTGCCTTGTGCAGGATGATGACGAGGGAGCCCGCGTGCGGGTGGTCGGTGTCTTTGAGCAGCCCCAGGGAGTCGGCATCCATATTCACGGGGCTTAAGGTCCGCTCGTTGACGCGGTGGATGACTGTTGGCAGGGTTTGCTCGAGCACAATCTCCGGTAATCGCATGTAACGTAGCCCCAGGGTGATCTCCCCCCGGCCATCCGCTTGTCCGTCCAACAAGGGAACCTGGACCTGCAAGCCGCCTGCCGGAGCTCTGGGATTCAATGCCTCTTCCAACGGCACGGTAAGCGAGCAGATGGTCCGCGAGGTTTGGGTCCGTTTTTGATTCAGGGTCAGTTGCACCGTGTCCACCGCCCCGACATTGCCGCCGATCAAAAACGCAAACGTCTCGCCACCAAACACGAGCCGGGGTTGGCGGATCTCGCGATGATTCAAATTGAGCCTCCGACTCAGAGCCTTGCTGAGGCGATCCGGCCGGCGGGGACTGGTGAGGGCGGGGCCGCTGCCCATTGAATTGAAGGCAGTGGTGGATGGGGCGCCGAGCATACGCATTCTTCCGCCCCAGGATTCTTCGGGCGCACCCTCCTCCTCCCGAACATTCTTTGTGTACATAACGTCATCTCCTACATGCAATTTGACATTGTATGCACTTGCGGCCAAGGAATTGTTTTCTTTGGGATGCGCGCTGCTTCCAAACACACGTCCGCCCTGGGGCAATTCGACTTCCAAAAGTGTCACAAGCATGATACCGTCCGCAGCCTCGATGGAAGTTGCCTCCGACTGCGTCTCGATCAGATTGAAGACAACTTTGGCGGGGTCCAGGAGATGCTCGTTGATCCCGTGGACGATCTGGGCTTGGACGATGGCCGCCAAGTAAGGTACCTCCATGAGGCTCACACCCATGGGCTGGATGTCGAATTCGCACACGGGCGTCTCCAAAAATGTAAACGAAGCGGTCTGAATGTGTGGGTACTTGGGGATAAGGTCCATCTCGCACCGCATGCGTCCTTGCAAGTAGAAGTCTTTGATTTTGATGGGAATGGTCCTGCGAATGGGATGGGAGCGGGGTAGGAAAAGGAAAAACAGATTTGGTTTCATATTGTGTACGATAATTGGTTCTAGACGATCAACACTAGTATTCGTCTCATCTGCCGTAGGACGTCTACATCATTGTGGTTCTCCTTTTCGCGCATCTTTTCTTACCCATAGCTGGTCTTTGCCAAAATGACGATCTCCAAGCCTGGCGCCTGAAATCCCATGGTCAAATGCATGACAATCCTGTCCTCTGGGACTTTGCTATCCGAAAACTGGGTTTTGGTGATGATCCGCGCCGAGCTCATGAAAGGGGATTTCTTCCCCAGCGTAAAGAGGGGAATCTCAAACGCCAAGACCCGGGAAGGACGCACTGCATCCAGCTTCTGCAAGAAATCTTGTCGGAGATTTGCAGACAGCAGAGGCTCGTGGAATTGCCAGACGCGAAAAAGGATTATGTTGAGCCACTCCGCTGTTTCGTCTTCCTGTAGGATCCGCTTGCGAGAAGCGATTCGCGTGGCCTCCATCCTGGCAGCTCGACGCAAACGCTCCCGCAATCCATAGACGGCGTAGATAACCAGGGTCGACGACCATAGCGCGTACGAGTATGACCAGCCTTGACGTCCAAATACCCAACATAAGGGCCCTAAAAACCCGCACATGACGGCGGGTACGAGGATTGCTTGCCCTGTCTCGCTTCGGCGGCGCAAGCGATTGTCTGACCCAGCAGATGGGCCAGCTGTGTAGTTTGTCGCATTATAGAAAGCAGCCGCGCTTCTGGTGGATTGTCGATGCTCTTGAGGGAAATCGTAGGGAGGAAATGTCTCTTTTTCGTCTTGGGGGACCCCGGGAAGCCCAGCATCCTGACCGCCGGATCGTGACAAGAAAAAAAGTGACAGACAGGTCAGGCACTATGTCAGGCACACAAATTTCCTCAAGCGCTTTAAAATGCACCCAAGAAGCTTATAATACACATCAATGACATAGTGATAGAGAGCGATACTTCGACTTTTCAAAAATGCCTCATCAGCCGAAGCACGAAAGGTAGGCGTCAGGTTGTTCTATCGGGTTAACGGCAGCTTGGGAAAAAATAGAACATTGAGACAAAAAGAGAAGAACCGTCCCGTAACAGAACTTTCCAGCTAAATTTATCTGCATGACTCAATTGCGGGGCTTGGATGGCTACGCGTGGGACGTACCTGGTCCCTCCCAGTGAGCAACCCCCCTCCCGACACGCTTGCCAGCTGCAGGAAAGGCTTGACCCTATCTGCACCAATTGGAGACCGTCTTTGCTTTGACTCACATCCCTCAGCCGGTGTGCCTGCCATGACAACCACAACCAGTTAGCTTGCTGTCGTCCAGTGCCCTGGGAGAGGGTGTTGGTGTGGTAGGAGTGGAGGGATTAGCCGTCCTTGTTGGCCCATTCTAACGCCAGAGGGAGACGTCTCTCTCACGTACGACACTCGCTTACAACTCGCCTTCATTTCTCCCGTAGGGCATGATCACCCTGCAAAAGAGGTATATGGAGGTTGACAGGCTGCGGGGTGCATCGATATTTCCGGGGCTCACAGTCTCATGTTCAGTGCTAATTTTCTTCACACAAAAATGTGTCGGGCCGTGTTGGCTCTTCTCTGCTTTATATTGTGTGCTTCTATGGCGTGCCCGTCCGATGCATCCATGGACAGCATGAACGCAGTGGCGCTGCTTCACATTCGATTAAGACTCCTATCATGTCAATTTACGATAAACAGGAGTGGCAACCATGGCGGGAAGCCGGAAAAAGGGGAAGCAATCCAGGGACGGATATTCCAAAAAGGACCAAGCACACAAATGGCTTCAGATGCTAGCTGAAGCCCACTATCAACTACGACGGTCGGGCAACACCACAGCCACGACAGCTACCGCTGCAACGAGAAAGGAAAGTGCAGCCAATTGCAATGCAAATGGTGGCTGGGCTCAAAGATTCCGGCTTCGGCATCAACATCACATGCACGCGGGGTACCGATGGAGTCAGTCTGGGTCGGGGGGGCCGCGGCTGAATCCTCTGGAGGCCGCCCGCTTTATCGAGTCCTATTTAAGAGAACCGTCGACCGCTGCGTCCGCTGCATGGGTGTATAAGGTCACGGGAAGGACGGGAAGGAGGGAGGGGGCGGAGACAAGGAAGGCTACAGGGGGAACCAGGAGAGACCGGGGCTTGTGCGAGTGGTGGCAGCGGGTAGGGGAAAGTTCGGAGAGCGGCAGCTTGTGCGCCGACCGAAGAGTGGACGAGAAGCCTAATGGTGTAGTGACATTGACGGAGCTTTGTTGTCGGCAAATCGGCGCGGACCTCGCGTTGTACGGGGCAGCTACCGCGGCGGGCTCCGACCCGATGACGGCCCAAATGGCAGATTTAGCCATCCACTCTGAGGACAAGCAAAAAACTGAATCCTCCTTAGTCGCGAGCACGAGGACGGTATCTGACGGGAGTGCGGATGGACGCGTGGAAGAGAGGGGGAATGAGGGGGAAGGGGAGGGAGAGGGGAGGTTGACGTATCGTGGGGGACTGGAAGGCATTTCGGAGACGTCAGTAGCAGCGTCAATACGGACTATGTTTAGCCTCCTTCCCCCCATGTGCTTGGCCCATATCTCCCTCGCGGCCTCCCTCGCCCAGGCGGTCACGGACGCGGCCCTGCCCTTGTTGTGCCAGCCGAGCGCCCTTTGTCTGGCTTTGGTGGGCGACTACACCGACGAAGGCTTGATTAAAGCGCTGTCCCCTCGTTTGGGGAACGCGTTCGCGCAATTTTCGTGGGAATGTGCCCGGGTCGAACCTCGACTGGAGGGGTGTGTGGCGTTGGAGTCCTTGTACCTGAGAAGCCCGTGCCTGACCCCGTCGTGTTTGGGGGAGGTGGGCGGGCGGCTCTCCACGGTCAAGAGCCTCACCCTCTCTCGCTGCTTCAATGCTGACGTGACCATGACTGCCAAGGAGGTGCTCGCCCACATCGGCGCGTCCTGGCATTACCTGGAGGAGCTTAGCTTGGAGGGCTGTCGTTGGCTTTCGGAAAAGGCCGTGCTCAAGTGGGCAGGGGGGAAGGAAAAGGTCATGAACGCCCGGGGGCGGGAGGGGGGCGAGGGAGGGAAAGAGTGGGTGGACGAGGAGGCGGCCGTATGGCAAATGGGGAAGCGGCTCGGGCGAGATATTCCTTCGGTGCTGGGATTGGAGGCATCGCTCTCTCCTTGTGCGCCCCCTGCGGCCTTGCGTCGGTTGCGCGTAGATGTGCGCCTTGCAAACAGAGCATTGGTCCGGCAAGCTTGGGAATCGCGGGGCGTCGTGGTGGAGGAATGGTGAGAGGAGAAGCGAGCGGTGGGGCTGTCTACAAGGTTTGCGATGGATGAGAGAAGCATGGTATACCCCAGGCAACGTATGCTGCCAGGACTGGCTCGCCAATGATTGAATTGTGAGCGGGGGAGGACTTCGTCTAGGGCTTGGTCGTCGAAGGAGGTGTGGTGTTGGCTGTGGGCGTGAGGAAAAAAGGGATCAAAGTAATGTAGTCATGTAGATAAGTAGCGACAGGAGGAGTCACACACGATATTGCTCCCGCATTCCTGGTCCATTTCTTTTCATTTTCGTTCCGTCTCCTCGTTGCGCAGTCCCCCCCCTTCCACGAACTTCATCCCGCTCTCCACTCCCTACTACTGGGACCTCCCCCCTTGCTCTCTGACCCCTCCACCCCTCTTTCAGCCCCCAGACCGACGATCTGCCTGGCCCCTTTTACTTCTTCTTCTTGTCCGCCGTCACGTTGAATTGAAAATGGATGATATCCCCGTCTTGCACCACGTAGGACTTCCCTTCGATCCGATACTTGCCGGCCGCCTTCACGTCCACCATGCTCGCTTTCCCGTTGTTGTAAGCCTTGTAGTCCTCGTAGGACACCACTTCCGCTTTAATGAACCCCCTTTCAAAGTCTGTGTGGATGGCCCCGGCGGCTTGGGGCGCCAAATTGCCCTCTTGGATCGTCCAGCACCGGACCTCCTGCTCCCCGGCCGTGAAGAAGTAGATCAAATGGAGCTGCTTGTACCCGATTTTTACCATCCGCGGCAGGGCGCTCTTGGCCCCCTCCGCGTCCGCCATAAAGGTCTCCAAGGCCGCAGGGTCTTCCCGCAAATCCCATCGTTTCTGCTCGAACTCTACCGAGAAGGGAATGATCGTTCCCCCGCCGTGCTCGTCCACCCACTTTTGGACCAAGGGGAGACACCGGCTCCGCTTCTTGACGAACTGCTCCATGCTCAAGTTGACCAAATAGATCATCGGCTTGGTGGTGATGAGCTCTTTCAACCGCTCGTTCACACTCTCTACCTCCGCCGCCGTCCAAGTCCCGGTCCTGACCGGCTGATTGGCCTCCAGCATGGCCTTGATTTTCTCCAACAGCGCCATGTAGGCCTCCATCTCCTTGGTCATCTGTGCCGTCGAAAAGAAAGCAGGGGGTTGGGCGGGTGAGACACATGGCGTTGGCTTGGTCGGTCGTCTCCTCACGAAGACAATGGAAGGAATGCCACGGTGGGAATGGTTGGTCCTTTCAATTTTGTCGAAACTTCCAGAAGACATGACCAGCGCTTTGAGCTTCTATCGAAAAGGAAACCTGTACGAACGGGACACGGGACCTTGACCTCACCTTGGTGCGTTTGTGCTCCTTTTTCTCGTTCTCGATGGCCCGGTCGATCGTGTCCAAATCCTTCATGCACAGCTCGCTGGTGATGGTCTCCAAATCACGGACGGGGTCGACTGAGTCGTCCACATGCATGATCTCGTCGTTCTCGAAGCCCCGCACCAGGTGGAAGATCCCGTCGACAGCGGCGATGTGGCTCAGGAAGGCGTTCCCCAGGCCCGCCCCCTCGCTGGCACCTTTGATGAGCCCAGCAATGTCTGTCACATGCAGGTAGGCAGGGATCTTGCTAGCAGGTTTGTGCAAGTCGCACAAGTAGTCAAAGCGCTGGTCAGGCACGACACAACGTGACTCGTTGGGGTCGATGGTGCTACAGGTTGGGATGGAGGAGACAGAGAAATCCGCGTGAGGTCTGAAGCAAGGGTCCAGAATTAAGCCACGAGGTAATGCATCGTTCAGATATAGTTATAACGCACCAGAAAGCGAAATTGCTGGCTGCCGCGGAGGCATTGCACAATAAATTAAAAAGGCTCGACTTCCCCACGTTTGGCAATCCCACCAATCCCATTTTTAGGTTGCTGCGGACACGACCGAATCGCACAACTGCTTTCTTCTCTTCCTTCGCCTTAGGTGGCATATTATCAAATTCTTAATAGGAGACGCAAAATCTAATTTTAATTGTGTTGGAAGGGGAAGACGGAGGGATAAGGTACGGAAAGGGTCTTGAGTTCGCAGCTATCATGAACCTTGAGCGAAGGCACAAAGAAAGCATTCTATAGCCCGACACGCGGTCACGTGATGTAAATTGCACTGCACTGAAACATACGCAGGTTCTGGTGGATGAAAATGGAGCATTTTCATGTCAAAGTCCGTTTCCTGCCCCTGTGCGGTCCCTGCGCGACGACACAAGACCCCCTCCGCCTGTGCGTGCAAGCAACGGACGGGCTCGCGTCCGCAATGAATACATTTTCTTTCCTGAGATGTCCCGGTACTGTCGGCATACTTATTATAATGCAAGGCATTAATCCATAGGTACTATGTCTGTCTCGCCCTTCTTAAGTTCATGCACAGGAAACAACCTACGGCTCAGAGGAGCAAGCCAACAGTCGGAAAGTGATATGGGGCGACATTCGTTGTGACGTCACGACCCAAGTCAAAAATATGTTCTTTTTCAGGGGGAAAGAGGGTCATGCACCTATACACTATTGCATGTATGGCTATGGAATAAAACAACAATTTCTAACATGCAAAATAGTATCGCGGAAATGCTCCAGGATGGGGCAACAAATCACCGTATTGCGATGCTCGTGAACATGAGTAGCTTTCAACCCCAAATAACAAAGCGTACTCTTACATTTTCATTAAAAAGTCTCTCAAGACCTTCCCTCATAGATGTTTAAATTGTGGATGGAGGCAATAATCGAAGATGATGTGTGGTCACTCCGCTGCCCGCTATTATTTGTGCGCTAGGGCTAACTATTGACATCCAATAAAGCACTGTTTTACCGAGTAAGATGATACAGGTAAGAGAATTGATCCTGAAGAGAAAATAAATATATATACGCAAAGACAATAGAGTAAGTGACAGCTTGCCCGTTGGAGCGAAATGGATTACGTGCATCTAAAAGCGAAACTCTACAGGGGAGGTTTGTCAGATACATCTGATTGGGTGAGAATTTAATGTCATGAATTTCTGGAGCGCTGTCATAGATGGTAGTGTCTCTTGTTATACTTTTAAAACGGGTCAGTACATCGGGATTACTTCATCAAAGGGGTCAGTATTGCATTGGCTTTAAAGTGCCATTTTCTGGATCGAAGGCTTTCATAGCGTGTAGTGGCTTACCATGCGTGTCGATACGATACCAAAAACCTCTGAGTTATAGGAAACGGTCATTTTTCAATCGCATGATTCTTTTCGCGATTCTGTGATGTGTTGGTCTCTTCGAGGCCGTCCACCTGTAGTGTGGTTTGGGAGGATCAAATTTCTCGTTGAAAAAAGCAGCGAGGAGCGAGAGGGCCCCGTGTCAACAATTCGCATTCCAAACCACAAATCCTGGCGCCTTGTCACGTGCACCTCTCCAGACCGGCATGTAGTATTTCACACCTACACCCACGCACAATCTCATCTTGCAGGTGCGCTCAATTTTATCTTTTATCTCTAGATGTACCCGCGATGGGCACATGGTGCCTCCTGGGAGGAAGAGGGAGCGAGCCCTCCCCCCTTTTCTAATCCGATGACACCACTCCTCGCTTATAAATTGACACGACCACATGTCATTCACACAGGGCAAGAGCAGGGTGCGCAATTTATTTTCTCATTGTGTACCTTGAGGGCAGTCTGTCGTCGGTCGCGGAGGCGTGGATTAAAAATGCGCTCCCAGCGAACGCGAAGAGGAGGACGAAAGGGCCACGCACACCAGCCCTTGTCAAAGACACCAAGACATGGTCGCTTCCACGAAGCCACGCGAAGAATAGAAGGAGGTGGAAGCAACGCGGCATCTCTTGGTCTGCTATGCTCTTTGGTATTCGTCAGCTCGGTTCTGTGCCTCCTGTCTTTGCTTCGTGCCGCTGATGCCGCACGATTCAATCGGCCTTTCGGTGAACCGCCTCCCCCGCCACCACCAATGGGGGCTCGGTAAGTCTTTCAATGGATAGATTGGGCGAGAAAAATGAGACGTTGGAGGTTTGGATCGCTTGGAATGATTGGAACGCGACATGTTTGATCTCTCTCTCTGAAGGGGGGAAGGAGCGGCCGGTGAGGGAAACGTGGCATGTGGCGGTTGCGAGAAAAGGATGGTGTGCGTTGGCCGGATACCATCCTCGGTGGTCAAATGTTGTTCGTTGTTCATTTTCATTTTCATGCGTTCATCCCATCTCTCTGTTCCCCTGCCCGGGCTGCCACTCACAGGTACGGTCACGGTATTTTCGACCGCCGGCATACCCCAGCGAAGGGCGGGCCCAGGAACAGGGCCGAGGAGGGAGGCGACCGGGAGGGAGCGAGTGGGGGAGGTATCGGTGGCAACGTGTTTTGGAAGCAATGGCATTTCCCCGTCCGAACGAGGGGGAGGAACGGGGTGGACGATGAGGACGCCCTGGGGTCCGCGGGGACGGGCGACTTCGATCCGCTCTTCGACGGAAATGGGTTAGGGGGAAGGGAAGGCGCACGTGCAGAAGCCGCAGCGGCAGAGAGGGAGTTCGAGTCGTCTGACCGCCGGCCTTGGACGGATTTAATTCCAAGGTTTCGGGTCAAGGTGGAGCCGTTGACCACGTTGAAGTTGCGGAAACGCTTTTACCCGTTCAAAACCGTGATCGAGCTGGGCGCGGACTACAACACACAGGTACGTCGCTGGATTTGCTAAGAGGGAGACGTGGGGGAGAACGTGTTTCCTGGCACTGCGACTCCGGGTAAAGTGAGGTGTTAATCCGCTCCGCTGTTCCCATCACTTCAGATTGGTGTGTGGCAGTTCAAATCCTCCTGGGAGGACCGGATCATTGGAGGGCGACTGACTGTGAAAGGTCGCGAGCTCCAGTTTTCGAAGACCTGGCTGGTTACTTTGGGGGACCAAGACGACATCGCCACGCGCTTGAAGTTCCGCGCCGGTATTGACACGGGCACGTGGCGCTCCTACGCCCGCTTGGGATTTAGGACTGAGAGGTAGGTTTGAATTCAGGTGGGGTAGTCGAGGTTCACGTTTGAAAGCAGGGATATAAAAGATGGAGCGATGGGAAGAAAGACACTCGTGCGCGCTGTCTAACCTTGCTCCCCCCCCC
>NW_005803917.1:21196-96566 GCF_000240725.1 Microchloropsis gaditana
CCCTCCGCCGGCGCCTTCCCCTCGATGGCACGGAGGGCCACGCCAAGTTGGAAGTGCGGGCAAATCTGTGTTTACCGGAGCCTGAGATAGAATATTCGACAGACAAGAAACGGCTCATTATGGGCACCGGCGACATCCTGCTGAGCATCGACGAATTGAACCTGTGTCTGGAGTACTAGCCGCGACGTGTCCTCAGCCATGGTCCTTCTTTAGGTAGGGTGTATACCGGGGTCATGCGGAAGGTATCTTGAGGGGGTAGAAATGAGAAGAAGAGGGAGAGCCAGTTCAACTTTGGTGAGGCTGTCGGCCATGGAATGGTAGGCTCACGGTGAGCTTCGACGAAGGGGCGATGCGAGAGAAGAAAATAGCTTCACAGAATGCTCGCCCCTGAGAGGCAAGCTGAATGTCTGTAAGGGAAGCGTTGGAAATAGGCTTTGGGGGAGAGTGCTGTGATTGAAAGAGGACAATGTGACCGATCGTGTCTTGAGACGCATCCATTTCAATTTGCCCATCGGGTCGTTGCCTGCTGAAGTTAGATGCTGTGATTACATAGAGAAAAATGAGCAACGAATATTGCGGCAATTTCTGGAGAGAGGAACAACAAGGTTTGAGGGAAACACAAATAATTGTGCAGCTGAGTATCCTATTTCGCGTCGCACCATGCCAATACAGTTGTTTCAGTGTAAAAAATGAAAGTTTTAGCGCGTCTTTTCAGAGCACACAACGGGAGGAAATCGTAAGAGAGGATACAACAAGGCCACGAAGTGTGAGAAGGGCATTTGAATGCCGACTGGATGCGAGAAGGAAAAAGATACCTCTGGCGAACCGACCATTAAATGAATGTCTGATACTCCTTCTCCCCTTGCCCTGTGCGACTGTGTCTTCGACGCATAATTTTCCTCAGTCCTAATCGTTTCCAAGCTCACCTAGCTTTGTAAGAAATGCCTGTCACACTATCCCTTCGAATTTTCTTTTCACAAAAAAAAATGTTTGGCCTCTTCAATGTCACGAAAGCATTCCGTATGCACCCTCTTTGCATCTTGTCTAAGCAAAAACTGGCTTCCACGCACCAGGGGTCGGATTCATCAAACGTCACAAAATCAATCAATTCTTTGGGCGACTTGTCTGACCACAAGTCTCTCGATTCCTCTCCCTGCCTTCTACATGTCTACAGACTGCATGACTGCGTCTGAACAGAATAACCGCCCAGCTCCCACAACAGATCCTGATCCCCACCCACACAATACCCTCTCTCTCCCTTGCCCCCCATCTCTCACCCCCCTCTCCTCCCATACCACCACCCCGGCATCTGCTACTCGTCGACGCAGAAAAAATGTGACGTCAGTTCCGTCCTCCGTCCCACAGCAGTACCTAGGTAAGCACGGTCGAAATAGGGACGGCCCTGCCCCCCACATCGCATGTCTCCCTCTCTATCCTCATCTAGCAACTACTACGCCTCTTCAAACGACACGACTCGCCCGCTTTGTACCCTAGAGCAGGCTCATGTTGTAGTAAAGGCCCCAGGAAATTTTCTAGATTCCGCCTGTAATAAATTACGCACCGAAACGCTCAATTTCTGGTGTCGCCCTGCCGACTTTCCGGCGCGCGGCTTCAATGCATCCCGCAGGTCTTGAGGTCGCAGCATTTCTTGCAGATCCCGTTGAAAATACCTTGGGGCCAGTAGTCGGCCTCGTCCGAGCAGCCCCCGGCACTCGCGCCCTCCACACAGGCATAATGGCGCTGGACTCCACACACGACTTGGAGCCGGTGGCAGTCGCTTTCCGAGCAGTCCCCGCACCCCGGGGCATGTTCCACGCAGTGGGCGAGCGTGCAAAAATCGCCGCATCCGGGGTTCTCCCATGCTTTCTGGGTTTTGGCACATCCGCCCTTGGCAAAGCCTTCGACGCACACGAATGGAAAGGAAGCAGGGTCACAGCCGCTGTAATCCGTACATTCCTCCTGGCTACAATTGCGCGCGACGTCTCCCTTTTTGGCCGGCATGGGTTGGCTACTGGTGCTGTTGCCCTTGCTGTGCGTGCTGCTCGTGCTATTGTGGCCGTGATGGTCGTGGGCCTGGGTGTGGTTGGCTTCGGCCGGTGGGTGGGAGGCAGAGTCCGTGTGACCGTGTGTCTTGTTCAGCACGTTCTTGGGCACCATGTCCTGCCACCCCACCGGGTCTTTGGGAGCAGGACCAGCCACGTCGTTCCCGGGGGTCGCCGCGAGGAAAGGGTCCTCAGCGGAAGCCTCAGGGCCCGGCGTCTTGAGGGGGGGAGGCATCTTTGCCGTTCGCGATGGAGCAGAAACAGCCAAGGCCGCCAAGACCACTGCAATCACAACTGCTACCACGATACCGACTTTGCCGCGGGCTGTGCGCACATTCCGAGGCTGCTCATGACGGAAAATATTGATGGACGCGGTATCATCAGCCTCATCGTGCAGGTGCTCATGATGACCGAGTTCAACTGCCCCGTAATGGCCACGCGGCCCCACCAGGGAGTTTCCCTCTGTTGTGTCCGTAGCATCCATGACGATTGTTCACGCTGTCCGATTTATGTCACCGTGAGGATTTACGAAAGTGGGAATAAGAATGTGCGATTCACCTCGTTTCATGAAGGGTAGCGAGAAAGATGATGCTAAACAAGACCCGGAGCGTGGCGGCCCGGGCAAGCTTGCATACACCCCTCCTTCCTCTCGTAGAAAAACACATTGGTTCATCCCACGATGGAAATAGTGCCTTTTTTCCGCCTGGAGGAATATCGAAAGAATGTGGCGTCTAGCGTGCGGGGAATGCTCGTGGAATACGCCGCCTGCTCGGTGTTGTTCTTGCCGACGGCGATGTGGAGAACAAGGGACATGTCCGACCATGCACAAGGCTCTTTAAAAAGACCAGGGGTGGCATCTGGAGGCTAAGCAACTTGACAAAACTCAGCTTGATTCGTTTCCTGCCGTGTGAGGGTTAGCTTCATCCCGAACGCGGTGCGCATGACATTAAACGTGTCCTCTCTTCTTCCACCATACTGCTTTAACCTCCTCCCTCTGTCCAACATTAAAATACAACGAAAGAAAGGCAACTCTGAGCTCTCATATCCCTGCCATGGTTTCATACCGAGTCAGATTTTGTTCCCATAGATCAAAAGCCCTACAGCGAAAGACTCTTACCTATTTGTCACATTTATGACCTAGATCAAGATTGAAGGGACTACTGGAATGCAGTCTTTTCTAACTTAGAAAATCTATTTCACTTCTTACTGCCTCCGACCACCTTGGAAAGTGCCACCTTCTTATACTCATCAAAAGTACCATTGAAGCGCTTTATCGCATTATTACCACAAACGTATATATCAGAAGTTACTTGCTCGATGAAATGCTGGTCATGGGACACTACGAGCAGTCCTCCGCGAAATTCTTTCAACTGTGTTGGGATAGCGTACGTACTGGATCAGAATGCAAGTGCATACATACCACGACTAACTGAGCTACTTACCGCTTCAATGAGTGCTTGGATGGTGTCCATGTCCAGGTGATTTGTGGGCTCGTCCAAGATGACGATATGAGGTTTCCGATGTGCTAGCAAGGCAAAGGCTGTGGTTACGATGGAGCAGTTGTGTGAGAAGGGACCCAAACGGCCCTGCAAACCCGTCTCTTCCTCCTCTTCACCATCCAACATTAGTGTACGACGCAATGCCCCGTATAGGAAGGAGTATACGAGCAAAGAGTTATAGCGCAGTCTCATTCTGTCATGTCTCGTCCATCTCCCCTTCTATCGTCGGTCTGTCTCGTCTCCTTCTCATGCTGTCGTGCATCTCATCCCTCCCCCCTTCTTTGACCGAACCTGCTCTCGATTTTTGTCCCCCGGACAAAAAGCGCATGGGCTTAATGGCGTCATTCCCCGACAGCCCAAATTTACCCACTAAACTTCTCAGTTCCTATCAAAATGGAACGTTGGAAAGTAAATGTGACATCCGGCTCCAATCAGTCATATGTTGCCATACATCGTTATATTCGTCTTATATGAAAGTGTCTGAGCTCACGTGTCTGGGCTCACGTAGGAAGTCACGACGCAAATATTGGGTCTGCGATGTAGGGTGCTACGGGTGACCGACATCTGGAACGTCTCATGTCTTTTTCATGTGGACTAACCTGCGTGTCTGATTTGGGGAACATGGATTCAAAATTTTCCACGGCGGACAGGCGCAGATCAAACTGATCCCCATGGTGCTGGGTGAAGGACGCCAGACGAAGGTTGTGGTGTCGGAATATGTGCCCCTCTGTGGGTCGGAGCTTGTCCAGTATCAGATTCAAAAGCGTGGATTTCCCCGCCCCGTTGGCTCCCACCACACCTGGATAGAGGGAACGAGATGCACGGGCCAATGTCATGGACCATGGGCAGGGGACATGCGGAAAAGGAGGGCGCGGCATCGAGAGGGACGCAAACGTGGCTCATAATCATGATTGCACTGGTCCCTCCGCCCCTCCCTGACTTCATCCTCACCTATTCTTGTCTCAAGGTCGACGCCGAAATCCACGTTTTCAAACAGGACCTTTCCTATCTCGGCAGGTACCTTGGGCACCACCGGCTCGGCCTTGTCATTTTCCGAGTGTTGATCCTCCGCTTCCTCCTCGCCTGCCTGTTTCTCCTTTTTCTTCCTCTTCCCGTCCCCTTCGTCCTCGACGGATCCAGGCCCTCGCTTTGGATACCCGAAAGAGACGCTCTCGATGTTGATGACGGGGCGGCCAAGGGGCTCGGGGATCGGGAGGTGGAATCGGAACTGGGTGTCGTCCTCCGGTGGGTCCACCACCTCGAGCTTTTCCAGGGCTTTGATCCGAGATTGGACAAGTGCAGCACGGTTCGCGTTGTACCTGCAGAAGGCACGGGGGCGGAGGGAGGGTTGAGAGGGAAATAGATTGGAAAGCTTGGGCCGGACCCTCGGTTTCATGTGAATTCGTTGATACCCCGTACCTAAATTTATCGATGAAATCCTGCATGTGCGCGCGCTTTGCCATGTTTGCCTCATAAAGCCTCCGTTGATTCTTCGCCTTTTCCGACCGGACCGCTTCGAAAGTGTCGTAGTTGCCGCGGTAGTACGTGAGCGTTTTGTTCTTGAATTCGACAATGTCCGTGGTCACTTCGTTCAAAAAAGCCCGGTCGTGCGAGACAAGCAGCACCGTGTGCTTGTATGTCTTGAGGTATTCTTGCAACCACAGGACGGCTTCGAGGTCGAGGTGGTTGGTCGGCTCGTCCAGGAGCAGGAGGTCTGGCTCGATAAAGAGGGCCGAGGCCAGGGCTACCCGCATCCGCCACCCCCCGCTCAAATCGCAAGTCGAGGATGCTTGCATTTCCAGGCTGAACTGGAGACCATTCAGGATGGCGGCAGCCCTAAATTGTGAGAGTAAGACAAAGAAGGCAGACGGCGAGGGGTGGATGCGTGCGGATGAGGGGAGAGGAGAGAACAGCTTTCAACCGAGCAATAAGGCACGAATGACAGAGCAGTCCTAAATGCGAGTCCGGAGCTTGCCATTTGTCTTTCTCCTCCTTTTCCCCTTCAGTCTTTTCTTCCTTTCTGGACTCACCTAGCCTCCGCCGAGTTGGAACCGATGATGTTGAGCCTTTCGTAGATCTCCGTCAACCGCTTGGAGTCGGCTTCCACCTCCTCTGTCGATAGATGCCAAAAGCGGTCATTGCATACATACACATATATCTCTATCGCGTGTTCAGTACATACTAATATTCGTGCTCGACACCCGTCCCGCGTCAGAAATAAGAAAGGCACGGGAAAGAAAGGAAGAAACACATCCACGTCGACCTGTGCTCCCTTCCTACCTGAGGATGCCCCTCCTCCCCCCTCCTGATCCTTTTGCTGCTGCCTCTTCAAGATTTCCTTCTCTTCCTCCATCAGCGCCTCTCGCTCCACGTCGCTCTGGAGCACCGTCTCTAAAACTGTCTTCCCGCTTGAGCGAACCTCCTGCTTGACATGCAGGACCCGGTGGTGCCGCGGGAAGCCTTCGATCTCAAAGGCAGCAATGTGCTTCAACAACGTCGTTTTTCCGATCCCGTTCGCACCGATAAGACCGTATCTGGAGAAAATAGTGTCATGCATAGTGAAAGCTTTAGAGGCACGCCAGCGACGCACAGATGCTCCCAGAGCTTTCCCTGGAAGACGATTTTTTTTGCTTAGGCATTTGTCCCCTTTAATTAGCGCGCCTTACCTGCGTCCATAGGCCATGCGAAGGTCGGCGTTTGATAGCAGCTCTTGTCCTGCAAATCTGCCGAGAGACGCATGAGAGCGATATGGAAAGCGTGGTGACTCCGATGGCGCTCGAAGGCTTCTGATCACGGGGCAATGCCGTCACTCACCTCAACACAAAGCCAAGCACGTTGATATCCTTTTCCCCCGATCCACTGCTGTAGTCCGGTAAGATCATCATCGAGACCTGCTCCTCTTCCTCATCGGACGACTCATCCGCCTCCAACAGGCGGCGTTGCTTCCGCTCCTGCCGCTTACTAATGCTCGATGTGTTGAAAAACTAGTCGCAAAATTGGGAAGGAACGGGAAAGGTAAATGGAAAAGGTGTGCGGGCATGCAATTTTTACGGACAAGGCTTTCCAATTCTCAATAAGATTTCAAAACTTGCCTTGCCCAGCAATTTCAATCACAAGCTGAGAAGTCTTTCTTTTGGGGCAGAGTTGCCCAAATAGTAATCTTTTTCTCGCTTAATGACACCTCACCTGCTCATTCCGCGCTTGTCGAACCTTGTCTTTGCCCCACATGAGATCCATCAGCTTGTCATCTGCGGCGCTCGTGTTCTCTTTGAACGAGAGAGGCGCAGAGAGTAAGGCCGGGACATCGTCCTTCCCGCGGAAGGAGGCGGCGCGTTGATGGCCTGCGTCTTTACGGTAATATTACAACGAAAGACGTTACATTTTGAATCTCCTTTTGATTCTCAGGGCAGTGCATCTTATGCCTTTCCTCCCCATGCCTCTGATTTCCCTGACTTAAACTATCCACTTTACCATCCCCAAAAGCCTGCGACAAAGCACTTGAAAGCCTAAGACAAAGCGAGGAAACCTCCGCATCGTCCTTAGCAAATTCCGTACTCAAGAGGAAAGGTCCAACGGAAGCCTCCAAATCATCTGGCTGTAAAGCGAGGGACGGAAGTGAAGATAAGCTTATGTCAGCCATCACGCAACGGCCAGGGCTAGTAGCCGCTTGGTGCGTCGTTGGGAGCCCCACCCCCACGCCAGTGTATTCCACACATTGAGAGCAACATGAGGAGTCCATCTGCTTTAGAGTTTTATTTTTGCCATGGCATCATTTATCCCTTTGCCTCACCTTTTGCAACGGGTCGTCCTCAAGCACGCTGGTCAAGTAATCTGCAATTTGCTCGTCCAAACCCTGCAGCACTGAAGTAACAACGCCCCCGACCTTGTCCTTGCTGGAAGACATTACAGCTGACATGGCTCCTACAAAATTTTACGCATGTGATGGTGATAGTTTCTGAGATAGGGGCCGACGTGTGGAAGAAAGTCGACGGCTACTGATGATGCGCACGCTCGCCCGTCAACCCTCCTACTCAATTGGAGGTTGGCGCGGTGAAATCTGGATCGCTGCGGCGCCCACCGTAACAATTGTTCCAAATTGTTGGTGTACAGAACCTCCTTCTACGCCATCGTTCAATGGGAATTGTCCTGTACCAGCCTCACAGGGCCGCCTGCACGGCACAGGGACCGTGGAAAATGTGGGTATCTATTCCATCACATTCTCATATGGGCCCTCAACGGCCGACGACGCCTGCAGCCGGGACATGCTGGAGAAAGTACTCGTCCGAGCCTAAAGTTGACGTACGTAAGAACAGCGCACTAGTTCGCGTATAGTTATGGCAGATAATGGCTGCCTGATTCTTTGAATTCTCGACTTTCCGGGGGAGGTGGCCCGCGATACTATGCTAATGCTGCCCGATGCCATCTCGTATGAGACTTGGCGTTAGGTGCCATGCCTTTTCGTGACGCTTCTGTTCGTAGCTGCAGGCCTCTAGTCTTGCAAAAATCAATTTAAGACATTAACATCATTTCAAATATTTTTTTGCCCGTCTCAACGTTCAACAGAAGGATCGTCCTCTACCGTGCCACATTCGCTAGATAGGAGACGGTCAAGCTTCCTCAGTCGAGCACCATGGGTGTCTCCTGGTTTCTGCTGCTATGCATTGGTGTAATGATTGTCGTTTTGCTTGCCATAAACGTCTACATGCTCGTGCATTGGTCCCACCCAGATGACAAAAACGAAGCGTACTTCCCAAAGGCTCTCGTGGTAAGTGTCATTTTTTGGGACTGAACTAGCTGGGCTGTAGCAGTGCCAGACCTCTGGGACTCGGTTTTGCCCGTAAGCTTTACGACATTCTGGAGATGTGTAATGCACTTCTCCTTACATTAAGTTGCTCCTTTCATGTGCGATGATCGTGTTACGTACTATGATCCGTTTCCATTATCACTTTTGCACATCACATCGACTCCTGGCTTGACGCTTCTCATTCCATCACCATCACGGGACAAAAGATTTTTGGCCTGCTCCTCGCCGAGGCCTGCGTTCTCGCTGTTCCTTTAGACGTGGCAAACAACAGCAGCAATATTGGCTGTACGCAAGGCTGGGTTCAGAGCTGTGGCGGGCTGGACATGAGTCTTTTTTGGCAGATCATGTACGTGCTCATCACCGTCCTCTGCGTGGCCATCCTGCCCTTCGCCATTTTTTACTACGAGGTATGTGGAAGCTTGCTCAATGCCCCGATCCCTGTTGGGGCCGACGAAGCGAAGAAATGGGATATCATGCGATCCAGGCTGCTTGAGGGATGGTTGGGAGACTTCGATGGCCGGCTTGTCTTGGATCGATGCATTTTGACACTAGCCTACGCGTTTCTCATGCCCAGGATGACGACGGCCTGACAGAGGGAAAAGGACAAGCCTTCTGTGGCGCTGTTAAATACACAGCTGTCTGCCTGTTCGCATCGGCCCTGGTGGTGGGCCTCTGTTATTTCTTCGTACGTGCCATGCTCTGGCCGAAGCCTCCCTTTCCCGCTCCCTTTTGCCTGCGTATTTAAAAGATCAGAATGTGACGCCCCTTACGGCTTCTCCCCTGCTTTCCTCCCCTTTGTCCTCGTGGCCTCTCTCTAGATTGGTCGTGTCCGCCTCCCTGTGCTCGAGGTCCCCGCCAGCGTGGTCGACCTCACCGTCCATTCCCTCGGGACCCCCCGCAACGCCACGCTGGACTCGAGCGAAATCGCCCTGGCAGGGGCCTTGATGAAGGACAGTTTCCGGACCAAGATTTCCTTCCAGTCCACTTTCATCGTCTACATGATCGCCTTGGTGTCCTTCGTCGGCTGGTTCCTGTTCGCCATATTCGGAGGGGTGGGGTTAGCGGCCTTGCCCATGGATCTGATCACAGCCTTCACGACCAGGCCCAAGCCCATGCCGGCGGAAGAATTGGCGCACGAGCAGCTGCTCCTGCAAGCGCGGGTCGCAGACTTGATCGAGGTAGGCAACGGAGAGACCGGGGGAAGGGAGAAACGGGAGAGGAGGGAGGAAGACAGGAGCAGTAGTTGGCCCGTTTTAAGCTTTTTAACATGGAAAAGTACAGTGAACACTACGCAAGTCGCTCTAGGGCGTGCCGGGTTAAGCGTCTGGTCGTAAATTTTGCGGACTTACCCGTCATCCCCTCCCGTTCCTCCCTCTGTGGCTGGGTCGTAGGTAGGCCACCTTGTCCAGTCCGAGCGGAAGGACCGGCGTTCCAAAGGCGGCAACTTTTTGGCCCGCACGGTTGCAGAACGGAGCGAGCGCAACACTCTCCTCAAATTCAAACAAATGGTGTACATGCTGGAAAGTGACTATGAGAAGTTTCGGGCCGCGAAGGATATGGGGAAGTACAATCCTCTGTGGCCCATCGGCATGCTCCTGCTCGGGATGCTCGCCTCCATCCTGACAGTTATGTGGGTGCTGCACGTGATTGTTTACATGTTCTTCTTCCCGCCCCTGTCGCAATTTTTGAACCAGTACTTCATCCAGTTTGACGAATGGTTTCCCTTATTCGGGGTCGTTTCCGTGGCGATTTTTGTCCTCTATCTACTCTTTTGCGTGGTAGCAGGCAATTTCAAGCTTGGAGTGCGGTTCCTGTGCGTGGAACTACACCCGATGAAGATAAATGGGACCTACATGAACTCCTTCTTGTTCAATTTGATTCTCATCCTTCTGTGTACTTTTCCTGTCGTCGAATTCTCCACGTCTGCCTTTGCCGGCTACGCACGTTTCAGCAACATATACCATTTTTTCGGCGTACAAATCAGGTACCTTATATTTTTCTCCATTTTTTACACAAACAACATCTTTGTGTACATGCTTCTGGGCTTCTGTTTCTTGGCGACCCTCTACTTCATTAAAACCCCCCGGGACAAACCAGTCGAGGCCGAGGAGGTCAAACAAAGCCTGCGAAGGAGGAGAAAAATATCCAGGTAGACAACTTAACAAGATAGAACGAAGAAAAGAAAAAAAAGCTTCAAGATAAGAATTATACGTTCCTCTGCTCCAGTAAGGGGGTAAGCGACGAAGCTCGTTGTGCCCTGATTTATGGCCACTCTCCCATCTCCTGTAACAGAACAGAAATGCACTACAAATCGAAATTCTGCGTTGAGGCCGCGACTTTTCAACTTATGAAGTAAGGCATCTCCGGTCATTTTTTGGTGTTCTTAGGTTACACTGTCACATGGGTAAATTCATTTTTCTTGAAAAAAAACTTTGCAAAAATCAGTGAATAAATGGAGCAGGCGCATCAAGGACATGCCGCTTGCTTTCCAAAAAATAAAGTGCTTCATGCTGAAAAAATGAAGCTGTAAGACCTGGATCGACAGAGGCTAAATTATGTGTCGCCGTTAGAGTCGTTGGTCCCTCACCGCCCCACAGTCAGGATACTCGCACCCCTTCCATCATCGACGAGCATTTTTATATTCCAATTGCCAAGCCTTCATTTGACCGCCCTCATCATATGACCGCATTATATTCAGGAATATGCGTTGTTCGTGGGCTCTTGTTTTAGGCCTCATGGTCTTGGACGCGACGGCTTTTTTTATCGGCACGGCGCCCAACTTTCAGTTTTCCACATGGCCGTCAACCTGGAAGCAGGACGTGGGAAGCCACCCCTTGTCTGCAAAGGTACGTTGAGATGCAGCGTAATGAAGCATGTGAAAGCTTACTAGGCATGCTCCATTACCTTGCGCCCCATCGTCGAAGGTGTCTGGTCGAACAAACTCAGTTGCCTTCAATGTAGGAGAGAGCCACTTCAAGGCTTCGCTCTCACGTAACCCTTTTTACCTTCTCTAGGGTATCAAGACACGCCTTAATCCCTTAAGAATGGGCCCTTTGAATGCGGCCAATCTGAAAAAGAAGCAAAAAGGTGGCAAGAAAGCTAGCAAAGGCGGTGGCGGCAAAGGAAAAGGCGGTGGAGGTGGTGGTGGCAACAGTGTGATAGACACCAATAAGCGCGAGTACATTTATCAGATGCATCGAATGAGCAAAACATTTGGTAAAGGTGATGGATCCAAGCCTGTGTTGAAAGATATATCCCTGTCTTTCTACCCGGGGGTCAAAATTGGAGTGTTGGGCGGGAACGGCGCAGGGAAATCGACACTCATTAAGATCATGGCTGGTGTGGACGACGATTTCAATGGAGAGGCACGGCCCGCTCGCTGGGCAAAGCTAGGATACCTTCCCCAAGAACCGGAACTGGAAGGACCTACTGTGGGCGACGAGCTGGAAAAGGCAGTGGCAGAGACGAGAGGACTTTTGAAGGAGTATGAGACTGTCAGCGCATCCCTGGGCAAGCCAGATCTGACGTCGAATGAGCAGGAGACACTTAACTTAAGGATGGACGAGCTTCAAAGCGAGATCGAGGCGAACAATGGATGGGAATTGGACCGGATGTTGGAGAGAGCCATGGACGCGCTGCGGTGCCCGCCTCAAGAAGCCATAGTGGCCAATTTATCCGGGGGGGAACGGCGCCGGGTAGCTTTATGCCGGCTGCTGCTGACCAGACCCGACCTTCTCCTTCTGGACGAACCTACGAACCACCTGGACGCGGAATCAGTGGCCTGGCTGGAGGATTTCCTGCACGACTACAAGGGCACCGTGGTGGCCATCACGCACGATCGGTACTTTCTGGACAATGTGGCCGGGTGGATCCTGGAGCTGGACCGCGGGGAAGGGATTCCTTTCGAAGGGAACTACTCGGGCTGGCTGGAACGGAAGGCGAAGAGGCTGGAGCAGGAGGCGAGGGAGGACAACAAGCGCGCCAAGGCGCTGTCGAGGGAGTTGGAATGGATGCGCATGTCCCCCAAGGCCCGCCAGACCAAGGCGAAAGCCCGCATTACCAGCTACGAGCAGATGGTGCAGGCCGATGAGGAAGCACGGGAGAACTCCCGGTCGGGCCCTACCAACATCTACATCCCCCCGGGCCCGCCCCTGGCGGCCAAGGTGGTGGAGGCTGAGAACCTGGGTAAGTGGTACGGGGACCGACTCTTGTGGGACAAGGTCTCTTTCTCCTTGCCGCGGGGAGGGGTGGTGGGCGTGATCGGCGCGAACGGCGTGGGGAAATCGACCCTTTTCAAGCTGATCGCGGGCTTGGAGGCGCCGGACCAAGGCGCGTTGAGCCTGGGCGATACCGTGAAGGTCATGTACGTGGACCAGAACCGAGAGGCGGTGGCGGACCCGACCAAGACAGTGTACGACACGGTCGCGGATGGGGCGGAGCAGATCGAATTGGGGAAACGGGTGGTGAACAGTCGGGCGTATTTGGGTTGGTTTAACTTCAAAGGAGCGGATCAACAGAAACCCGTCGGTGTTTTGTCGGGGGGGGAGCGAAACCGTCTGTGTCTGGCGCAAACCTTGAAGCAAGGAGGAAATCTCCTCCTCTTGGACGAGCCCACCAATGATTTGGATGTCGATACCTTGCGGGCCTTGGAGGACGCGATCGAAGCCTACGCAGGGTGTGCCGTCATCATTTCCCATGACCGGTATTTCCTGGATCGGGTTGCCACCCACATCCTGGCCTTCGAGGATGACGGGAACGTGGTCTGGTTCGAGGGCGATTTTAGCGAGTATCAGAGAGATTTGCAGGCCAGAAACGGTGGCGTGGAGCCCAAAAGGCCCAAATTTCGGCCCTTGCCTACCGTCTAGACGTGAATACGGGGGCGAAGGGGAGGGGGAAATGGGGTTGACAAGAGAGGAGTGAAGAAACGAGGTGGGGGTAGGGTGAGGTGGAATAAGTCAAAAAATTAGGAGGCTCAAGATATGAAGCAAATATTTGCATGGAAATTTCTCGCACGCGCTTTGGCGTATTTTTCCTTGCCTGCTAGGTCTGACTGCCAGCAGATGGCTCCACTGCCTTGTGAGCCTCCCCCAAAAGCCCCGGATTCACCCACACTTTGTGGTGGGTGAGGCGACCAGTAGCAGGGTTTCGAATCAAGGAGCGGTTCGAGGGAGAAGACGCAGAGATCGCAGTGGGCGGCTCCCAGGCTGATAACCGTGCAGGACCCGACATGCTGCTCCCTGGTCCGATGGAGAACTGCCCAGACCCCCGCTTGTCCCATGCGAGAGAGGCTCTGGTGGGAGCAGGGCGAGGGAGCGAGGTGCTTGGCCCGGCAAGGGAGTAAGGAACCTGTCGGAACGTGCTCCCTCGCCGCCCCCCCTTCCCCCCTTGTATAGGCCCATATTCCCCCCGACTGGCACCCGGTTGGTACGGCGGGGCTAGAGGGGAGAGTTGAGTGGTTCCTTGGATTCTAGCGCCCAACTTGCTCGCCTTTGCATGCTCCACAAATTTCGAGGAGACGGTCATGGCCCGCAAGCCCCCCGCACGCGCTTTCACATCCCCACCCGTGCCTGCCCGTGGGGATGACCCTCGAGAGAGCCGAGACGTAGGCTTCTGGCCACCCAAGGTGATTGTGAAGGTGGTCAGCGGGGTAGTCCGTGGGGGCGGAAACAAGGACGACGGACGAGTCGGTGCAAGGACGGCTTGAGCGGGGGTTGCCGGGCCAGAAAGAGAAATCTCCTGCACCACCCGAACGTCTCGAGGAAGCCCTAACCGGGGAGAGGCGGGCGGGCGTTGGTGGTGATACTGGACCCGCCGCTTGCCTTCCGTGACTTGTCTCCCCTTAGTTTCCCTCTCCACCGGACTCCCCCTGCTTCCCCTTCCTCGACCGATTGCTGCCATATCCCGCCTCGTGTGCGGTACGACCCCCCCTAGCTTCAACGGCTCAGAAACCATGGAATCCCTTCTCCAAACTGACTGGTGCAGGGCAGACGTGAACAGACGTCCCGCCCCTAGAGCCCTCCCCGGCATGTCACCCGCGTTTCCTCCCCTACTTCCAGTCCCGACGGCTACTTCTCCCTCCACGCGTTGCTTCCCGCTACCTGGCCTTCCTTCCTCTTCCCTTTCTTCCTCCATCACATATCCCACTGCTCCCTCCCGTCTATCAGACGCTTCAAGCCCCGCTTCCCGCTCTTTCCCCCCCACTTCTTGCCTCAAACGCCCCTCCTCCTGCTCCATCACCTTCCCTCCTACTATTTCCAGCTCCGCATGTACTCGCTCTTCCTCGTGTTGCAGGCTCTCGTGAGTCTCACAGAGATCGCGCACGTATTCACACAGCCATTGTTGAAGCGGTGCAGTCATTGTTGCACCCAGCAAGTCTTCGATAGCAGAACGTACTTCCCCCATCTTCCTCCGGTTCCCCAAAACCATTACACATATATACTCAACAAGCGAGGGATCGGCAGTTTCGTTGTTCAAAAGTACGTGAAGCTGGCGGACAAGTGCATCCTTGGCATTTAAAAGGTGAATAAAGTGCAAATAAGTCGAGGATAAGCGGCCCTGCTATTCCTAGTTCATGCTGAACATTAGCACGACTCCCGTCTTTCGAGAAGCAGGGAAAGAGACGAGCAAGGAAAAGCATATGATATCATATTAGAAAATACACACCAAAGATTCAAGAAATACCTTGAATTGCGCCGTCTCTACTTCAAGAATGTCGACGCCCTTTAAACTCAAAGCCGCGTCGTCCACATCGTCCATATCCTCCCAGTTTTGCCCCCTTCTGCTTCTACCGTCTTACAGTCGAAGGTTGAGGACAGAGACTGGAAGAGACAATTATTGTACGTTTTCCTGTTTAATTGATGAGCGGCGTCTTAGGTTGGCCACGTGAAATGCCTTGCTGTCTGTGGACTGAGGCGGTGGAAGAAGAAATACCACCCGGATGCACCAATGAAAGCGGTAGACCATCCCACATATAAGCACCACGTCGATGACCGACGGGCAAAAGGACATACTCACAGACCAGTTGAGACACAGATGCGTGCCTCACGTCTGAACAAGACATTGCGGGGATGTGCTGCATGCCGTGATATAAACGCCTCGCCGTGGAAATCGTAGATAACGCGAACAGATACTGTCACGGGAGCGAACCAGCGACCTTTATGAACGACAAGGTAGCCATTTTATTGATAAAAGATCGAAACTAAGCATTTTTTCCCTCCAGAACTATCAATTTACTCACATATATTCATCTCGATAAGTTTACCCTATTATCATTAGGTCACTGAATCGAGTTTAAGGACTCAAAACAATTTGGAGCTTCCTTAAGCATCATCTATATTGTATACTTGTCACCGAGGAAAGTGCAATCACTCCCTTTGTGCACAAAATACGGGTAAATGCTAAACACTCACATAAAATATGCTACAAATTGGGTCAAAGATTGAAATTATGTGATACCTGAGATAGGTTAGGATTTCTGTTTCGTGGTGCCCGTGCCTGTGATCGACCCAAAATGGGCCACCGGGGAGGATCGGAACGCCCCTTTCCAGGCACGACGAGGAGGAGCCAGCGCGCCAGGATGAGCACACAAAAAGCAATTGAAGAGGTTTTCTCAGGGATGTAAAATATTTAGAGCACCATTTTATTCAAGCTTGTATCAGGCTCGCGCGGAAGACAGTTGCTTCGTTGAAATCCATCCGAAAAACGACGTAGTGATAGCAGAAATAGGACGGTACCTCGTACCGCCTTGTCGAAGTGCCAGTAACATATTTCCATGTGTACGAGGGGAAATAGATGAAGCACAGATTGCACCAATGGGTAACGATTACGATTATATTATTCTCCAGGCATATTTACACGTAGTTATTCGCCTGTCGTTGTCCATAACTTACACTTTTATCTCAGTGCTCCTCCTTAATTCTAACCCCCTAGAAGCTTCAAAACAAAGCTCATCGTAAAGCACGAAATCGCCCAAAACTGATGAATACATACGCCACTTTGAGCTATCGCGAGCTGCAAAAATTGTGCAAGGCTCATGGTTTGACCTGCAAGGGAAAAGCGGATGAACTCCGTGCCCGCTTAATCGCGGTTGAGCAGCAGCAGCAGCAACAAGGGCAGTGCCCGACCCAAGAGCGAGGAGAAGGATCTAGTAATAATGACAAAAAGACGATTGCGAATGGAAAAGCTCAGAGAAAAAGCAAAGATGACGAGGTCGATGTAAGTGTCGATATGCCTGACCTTATCGATCGGCCCAGCAACGCTGTGACCTGGGAAGTAGAGCTAGAGCAAGGGCCTGAACGCTTCGTGGGGAGGAAACGCCAATTTCCGACGGAGGATTCCCAAGCAGGTGACAGTGATAAATCCTCGAATTCTTCTATGGACGCACAAGGGGATGCTGATTCCACTTCCGAGCAGTGTGAACCTGCAATGGTATCCACCCAGGAGAGAAGCGAGACGGTCCCTCACGCGAGCGAGAAGAGCCAGACTTCAGGAATTCCTGCGACAGAAAGAGAGCCATTGCTGAAAAGTAGTACTACTCGTGCAACCAAGATACATGGGACGTCTCGTCTGACGACCTCGAAGGGAGCGTTGACCACAAGAGAACAGACCTCATCGAATGTTGGCAGCAAAAAGGTGCGAAGACGTGGAGATCGGGCTTGTTTGCTCTTTCTTCATCCGACCCCGTCATCCGACCCCGTCGGAAATGAACTCATATGTTCGACTTTTTTTACACGATTCCTTTTTCCACAGCAAGCACCGGTCTCTGCCTCGCGTCCTTTGGGTCTATGTACATCAATCAACAGATTGGGAAGTTGTGAGGAAAGGCATTTGCTGTCTTCTGCCAAAATGGCGCCAAATAAGCCCGCCTTAAAGATCTCTGGCTGTGCTTTACTCTCCACCTCAGAGCAAGCGAAATCTCGGCCCAAAATCACGTACAAGCCACACACAGGGAGGCTTCCGCCGTATCAAGGTAAGGTCAATTTATTTCTTGTTTTCTCCATGGGCCCTGAATTAAATCGCCACTTGCTCATGAAACACACACTCATGTATTCATTCAAATATAAATCATTCACAGAAACACGATGTATCCCCCTTTTCTCGCCTTATCCTGTGATGCCTTCGCGCAAGCCCGGGGTCCCCAAAAACCAACGGAGACCTACCCCATTACCCGACAATTCTGCAAAGCATGGCTGCGATATGGCTTCCAAGAAGAAAAATATGTAAATGGCTATCATTTCACTTACTCTTTTTGTAAAGAAACCCATCTCTGCTGTGATAGGACATCGCGTGTATATTGGGCTAATTAAAAGGGGTGGGAGGTTGGTACATCGATACATAGTTGAATGTTAAAGAAGCTTAAGGATAGCAAAATACTACATGAATTCCAGAATTTGAATTTGTTAGGAAGAGGGAACAATTGTATATTCAAAGGCCACGGCAACATCGAAAAAAAGTGCGTTTTTCGTTCAAGAATGGCCCCCCTCCCGATTGTCGCCGGCGATCGTGTCGGAAGGCTCTCCGTGTTGCTTTCTCCCTGCCTGCCCCCTACGACCCTGTTTCCTGCTGCTGAATTGGCAAAGATTGCATGTTATACCTAAGTCTCTCACATTATAAGTAGTTAACGGTGGCTAGAAGGCGCTCGTGGCATATTTGCGTCGGGTCTTGTCGAGTGGACTCGATCAAATGCCTTCCATTACCCGGCCGCTGGCTTCCTGGTTCCATGAACATGCCTTTTTCGCTTTCCCACGCTAACAGGCGTCAATTACGCTTGACTTGGGTGAATCATGTCGTCCGCGCCTGGAGAGGACGATGCAGGTAAGGATGAGGTCTATCACGACTTGGAACGCAGGTATATTCTGCTGCAGCAGGATCATGCCCGATGTAAGAAGGAAGGCGAGGAGCTGCAAGCTCGGCTGACATCAAGCACAGAGACAAGCGCCCAGGATAAGGCAAAAATAACAGAATTACAGCAAGCGCTCGCGGCTCGAGAGAGTGCTGTGGCGGAGCAGCAGCGGGCTGCCGAGGGCAAGGAGCATGACGTGCGGCGCTTGACGGAGTTACTGGCGCGAGCGAACAAAGAGCTAGACAGCAACAAAGCATTCTTGCATGTGAAAGATGAAGCTGTAACAAAGCTTGAAGAACGCTTGCGGCAAGTGACGTCAGAAAAGACAGCGCTCGAGACCGAAGTCTTGCCCACACGAGTGGATGTGGATCGTTTGCGACGGGAGCTGGACGGGTGCCAAGTACGTCTGCGCGATGCAGAGGCAGAAGTCAACCTGAGGCTCGAGGAACTCAACGACGAGCGGAAACGAGCCAGTAGCTTGCGTCTAGACCTGGAAAACAAATTGAACAGGGCAGAATCCTCCGTGTCAGAACTGCAGGAGCGCGTCACGGGCCTGGAAGGTCATTTGCGGAGCAGGAACGCTGCCCTCAAGCAGAAAGAAGAGGAGGTGCGAGCGCAGGTCAAACAGTTCTCGGAGATCGAGTCCAGGTTTGACGCCGAATTGGAAGCACAACGTCGGGTGGCGCGTTTGCAAGAAGAGCAGCGGAAAGAGGCGTTCACAGCCCGAGACGCCCTCCTGCAAGAAGTGCAATCCCTCAAGGGGGCGTACGAAAGACAGTTGCAGCAGCAAAAAGAGCGTTTACAGGCGCAGCGTGAAAAATACGAAAAATTGGTGGAAGAATTGCAACAGGAGCATCAAGAGCGACTCACACTCTTGGAGGAAGAGCTCCGCGCAGAGAGGAAGGCCCGTGCTGCTTTGGAGAAGCAGGCGCCTGTGGGAGCGAGCGCCCTCCCTCAGACGGCGGCCGCACGGGCATTGGCTAGCCTCACGCAGGATGTAAGCCTGACGGAGCGCTTGAATCAGTTGGCGGACCTGGAGACGGCCTTGCACAAGGAACGCTCGGAGAAGGAGCGTTTCAAGTTCTTCGCGCAGCAACTGACCAAGGAGATCGGGGAGAAGGCGCCCATCCTGGCGAAAGAACGTCGAGAGAGGGATTTGATCGCCAAATCGTACGACAAAGTGGTGGCTCAGCTGGGGCAAGCCACCCAGGACTTAGTTTCGACGCAAAGGCGCCTGCAACAAGTGGGGGAGGAACGGGAGACATTGATCGCAAAGCAGCGCGGGCACGACCAACAGGTTGAAGACCTGTCTAGACAGGTCCAGCTTCTCCTCCACGAAAGGATGAAGGCCAGGGCAGCAGAGGCGGGTACGGAGCGCGCGATCGTCTTGGCGTCCTCTTCATCGCAGCGGCAGTCTCGCGCTGCCTTACCCGCCTCGACCAACCAGGCCGCAAGCAGGAACTTAGCCGAGTCTCTCCTCACATTCAAAGACGTGCAAGAGCTGCAGACGCGCAACGCCGAGCTGTTGGCGGTCGTGAGGAAGCTGACCGATGAAAAGGCTACCCACCAACAGGAGGGAGAGCGTGCATTGGTCCCGGCCGCGGTCCAACACGAGTTGGGGAACGCACATAAGGAGCTGAAGCGGTTGGGGGAAGATCGGGAGGCGATGCGTGCAGCAGTAGCGACCATTGCCAGCGAACGCGACATGTACAGGTTGCTCCTCGTCAAAGCAGAGTCCAGGCTCTTGGCTGTGGGGGAAACCCCGCCTTCGGTGCAGTCAGAGCAGCGGCAGCCGAATCAGCTCCAGTTGCCAGCGACGGCGGAGGCGAAGAGCGCGGTGGCTGGACCCAGCGCCCGGGAAGTGGAATTGGAAACCAAGCTCCGTGATGCCATGGACCGTTTGGGCCGGTTGGAGGAGCTGTACAATGAGCAGGTCAAGGTGTGCGAGAGTCTGCGAACGGACGTGTCGGTGGCGCGTCAGGACGCGACCTTGAGCAAGGCGGATGCCACCTTCTACCAAGAGCGCTACAAGCGTTCGCAGGAAGACTTGGACAAGAACCGAGAGGACCAACAATCATTCATGAGCGAAGTACAGGCGTTGCGGGCGCGGGAGCACGCATTGGAAAAGGCCTTATCGGAGAAAGGACACGATTTGGAAGCGGCCCGCGACGAAGCCCGTCGTTTCCGGATCAGCTTGCAGCAGGCGACAGTGGAGAAAGAAGTAGCAGCGGGGGCAGAGAAACGGTTGGAGCAGGATTTGGTTCAAAAGCGTGCGGAAGTGGAACGGTTGACCAAGGTCTTGGAGACCTCGCAGTCTCTGAGCGCCTCGCTGACAGCCCGCACGGACGCGGAGCGTGAGCATTTGGAAAACGATCGCAAGTCCTTGCAAGCGCAACTGGTGGCGATGCGCAAAGACCTGCACGAAGAGAGGGCCGCTGCCGAGGCCAAGATGACAGCCCAGACCAACGAGGTGAGAGTCGCCAAGGCCAAGTCTGAAGAGGACGCGAAGGTTCTATCCGAGCAACGTGGAGAGATCCTGGAGTTGAAAGTGCAGCTGAACGCCGCGAACGAGAAGGCCGCTTCCCTGCTCCGGCAATTAGAAGGGACGCAGAAACGCTTGGACTCCCTGACCACGTCGGGCACCGTGTCGGCCATCGCCGTCCGTGAGGCGTCGGAAAAAGAAATGGAGCTGGAGCGCTTGACACAGGAAATGGGGGAGGTGAAGGCGAAACTGGCGGTGGTGGAGGGGCAGCGAGACACTTTCAAAGCGGCCTCGGAGGCCCATGAGAGACAGATGCGGGAGCTTCAGGCTCGGTGGGAGGCGTCGGAAACGGAAGCGAGCGAAAGCGTGGCGAAAGCGCGGGCGGAAGCGGAGAACCTCCGCAAGAGGTTGGAGGAAGGGCTGGAAACGACGCGGGCTGCCGTGCAAGAGAATCACGGGCTTCGAGAAGCGCAAAATCAAGCCGCCGAGGCTGCGAAGAAAGAGAAACAAGACATGTTGGAGCAGCTGGAGGCAGCGCGCAAGGCCGCCGAGCATGCCCGGGGACGGGAAGCAGAGCTCTTGGCAGAGGCCAACCGTGCCTCGGAGACTGCGGAGATGGCCAAGGAGCAATACCGGCGCGAGTTACAACTGCATGCGGAAGCGGAGGCAGGGATGACAGAGTTGAGGAAGGAGCTCGAGACCGTGAGGGGCAGCAAGGCCGAGGTCGACGACCGCTTGGCTCAGGTGAACGCCTCCGCTTTGGAGAAGGAGAGAGCGTACGCCACGGAGTTGGAGGGGCTGGGGGAGGCGAGCAGGAAAGAGAAGCAACGGGCGGATGAATTACAGGAGCAAAACAAGGTGATGCACGCGCAGCTTTCAGTTCTTGCGGACCACCTGAAAAAATTGCAGGAGGATCGGGTGCATGCATTGGGCGCAAGGGACGGCAGCGTGGGGGCAGGCACAGGAGGCAGCGCTGAATCCAGTGGCGAACAAGCTAGCGGCGGTTCTAGCGCCATGGCCGAGGCGGATAAACTTCGACGGGCCATCATCGATTTGCAAGGCGTAGCTCACTACCATCGCACGCAGAAGGAGCTGATGGAGGCCGGAAAGGAGGCTGCGGAAATGGAAGCAGTGCGGTACAAATCTACCGCGCAGCAGCTGCAGAAATTGCTGGATCAATCTCGGCGGGAATTGGCCGAGGAGAGGAAAACCCGGCCGACGCCAGAGAGTGAACGGGAGCATGCGGCCTTGCTTGTGCAAGTTCAAGAAATTAGCACGCTGAAGGATGCTTTGGCCCACATTCGTCAGGAGAAAGACAGGCTGGAAAAACGGTTGCGCGCGGCTGAGAAAGAAGTTGTAGACTTGCAGAAAGCCGCTGGTCCCGCGCAACAGAAGGAGCAGCAACTGGAGGCGGAGCGCAAGGCTTTGATGGCAGAGCGGGATAGTTTGCAGCAGGAGGTGACGGCGTACAGCGAGCGACTGTCCTCCATGGTCACGAGGTTCCACCAGATCGACCCGGAGGTACATCGCAAATTGGCATCGGATCTGGAGGAATTGCAGAAGGCGCGTATTCCGGAGCTGGAGCGCCGGATCAAGGAGGCTGAGGCCAAGGGCTTAGAGCAAGGCAAGCGAGCAGAGGAAGCAGAGAAGAAAGTTACTGATCTTGAACGGCGGGCACAGGAGGGGGAGAACAAGGCGGCTGCCGCTTTGCGGGTCACTCACGCCGCCAAGCGTCAGATCAACACCCTGAAACAGGAAAGCGAAGGACTTAGCGCGGAGAAAACTCGACTTGAGGGAGAAATGGCTACTTTGAAGGCAGAAGTGGAGTCAGCGCGCGGGGAAGGAGGGACAAGTGCGGCGAAAGTCAAGGCTTTGGAGGAGGAAGCGGCGCGACTTCGTGTCTCTGACGCCCAGATGAAGTCGGAAATTACCTCCTTGAAGCAACAGGCCCAGCAACAGCAACAGCAACAAGCCTTGGCAGCGGCCAAAGCTGCTGCGGCAAACGTGCCTGCTCCTTCAACGGAGCCTTCTGAGCAACAGAAGGAGGTAGCTAAATTGCAGGCAGAACTTGACGCTGCCAAGGGAACAGTACAACGGGTGAAGGAAGCCGGGCGCTCTGCCTTGAACATGGTACGTACTTGGTGGGATGGATTGAGGTGGAATGGAGAGAAAAAGATTCCACCAGATAAACCGAGCTACGCTCTTCATATGTCGCACTCACCTTGGCGAATCGGTGTATTTTTACAGAAAGAGGTGTTCAAGACAAAGCTCAAGGAGGTGCAAGAAAAATACAAAGAATTGGCGACGGAAGTAAATGAGTGCCGCGCGCAGGAAGGCAAAGAGCCCATTCCGGAAGCAGAGATCATGGTTGTCATGTCGGCTCCCAAGGCGCTCCCCCTGGCGAGTGCTACTTCTCAGTCTGCAGGAGCAGCTACTACAGGTGGAAGTGGCACGAGCGCAGGTTCTGCTGCTGCTGGAGGGGCGGGGAGGGGAGGCGGACGCGTCAGCGGTCGAAAGGCCACAGGGCGCGGTCCCCCGACGGGAGGTCGTGGCACAGGAGGAAGGACAACAGGAGCCGCAGTCGCTGGGGCAACAGGGGGACGAAAAGCGCCTGCCATTCAAACGAAGGTGGCGACGTCCCCAACCCAGCAGAAACAGCATGCACAAGGCACGGATGAGGCGCCTGCTGCGGCTATGACGGCCACTGTCACAGGGACTGGTGAAACATTGGCAGGGCAGAAGCAGCAGCAGCAACAAATTCGCCAGTCCACCACGGGAGTGAAACGGAGCATTGGCTCGCCTGCAACGTCTTCTGAAGCGCAAAAGGGGAAAGAAGCAGGGACTGGAGGGGGTCAAGGGGAAGCAGCCGAGGCTGCTGTTCCAAAGCGAGCAAAAATTGACCCCTCAGGCACCTCAGGTCAGCAAGACCAGACCGCTGCTTCCAATCAGCAGCAGCAGCAGCCGGAACGTCAAACAACTCAAGACAAAGACACACCTTCACAGTTTGCCTCGCCGATGGAAGTCAATAAAGAAGTCGCTTCCACCCGTGCTGGGATTCCCGGGTCACCGGCCTCCCGTTCCACGGTGGGCCTTAACCCTCGGGCGGGCACTTTCATGCCGGGGAGCACACCAACAAAGCCTCCTGGCAGCGGCAGTGGGAGCAGCACAACCATGCCTGCCTCCTCGCAGCCTTCCACGTTTTCTGTCCAACCGGCTGCCACGACGAGCAGTTCGGCATCCGGCGCAGGCGCTGCAGATACCTCGACGAGCAGCAAGCCAAGCCCTTTTGCATCGTTCGGCACGACGACTACTCCTGCGTTCGGAGGTGCGGTCCGCCCAAGTTTTGGATTTGGTGGAACCGCCCCTGCCTCCACCACTACCGGTGCCAAACCGGACAACGCAAACGCCAGCACTTCGTCTTCTGGGGCTGTGCCGCCGCCTTTCGGCAGTGGTGCGACTTTGGGAAGCGGATTCGGAGGAGCCGGAGGCGGAGGTGGTGGAGGAGGCCGTCCTGGAGGAGCCACATTTGGAGCTTTTGGCGCTACGTCGACCTCGTCGACACCCAGCATGTTCTCGCCTTTCTCTTTCAGCACGTCAAGCTCGGGCATGGCGGCAGGGAAGACGGCGCCAGCTCCAGGCGTAGCTGCGAATCCCAGCGGGACATCTCCAGCACCGGCATCGATCGCCGCAATGAACCCCGCGGCCTCCTCGACGACACCAGAAGAGGCTCCTGCAGCTGGAGCTACTGCAGTGTCCGGTAGTGGTGCTGGCGCGGCGGGTAAGCCCGTTGGCCAAACGGAGCACGACAAGATGCTGCGACGTGCGATGCGCTTTGGGCCCCAGGCACCGGCTCCCTTGGAGGCGAAAGCTGCGGAGGAAGGCCCAAATGCTGCGGCAACAGAAGGGCCGGAGGACAAGGGACAGGAGGGAGACACAGGGCGGGAGCCAGGCGCTGAGAGCTAAGCAATTTCCGACCAATGGGTGAAAAGGTCATGTTGGTTTCACGCCAGAGATGGAGACGACGACATTATTGGTGCTAGGTTTTAATGTGGTCGATAGTTTTTTTCGAAGGCTTTGTGTTGAGAGGATGAGATCATAGGAAATAATAGAGCCAGAAGACATTCGGCCCACTGATTTAGAAAAGACATCAAGGAGAAACGTCAAGAATAACGAGAGAAAATTTGAAGATCTCGACGAGACTTCCCCGTATATTGCACTTCTATGACCTTGCGATTTTCATTTTTGAATGTACAGTTGCCACCAGCATCCTTTTTACCAATTTATTACTGATTTAGAAGTATTCAATATATATTCGCAATTACGTGCTAAAATATAATTTAGCCCAGTCTTCTTTCTACCGTAGCTCATTCCCAGACGCCGACATAACGTTGGCTAAGTACTTTTCTCACTTAACTTTATCTCCCACCGTTTTCTGCCCCACCCTCTTCGTTTTTGTCAGCCGCGTTAGGCGCGGCTGCGGCATGCCCTTCGTCTTCTTGACTTTCTTGCCTTCTGCCCCTTCCGTTTCGTCCACGAGTGCGCGTTTCTCCTCCTCGCTCTCCATGTCCATTTCTTTGGTGTAGTAGACGTGGTCCTCCCAGTCCTGAAAGCCCGATTTCTCAAAGAACGCCCGGGCAGCTAAGTTGTCTGCTTGCGTATCTGGTGTGGGTGTCATTAGATAAGAAATAACATTAAAAAGATGAGGCTTAGAGGCCTGAATGGAGCGTCCATTGCTAGCAAATGAGGGATAAAGCGCAAGATCGACGAGTTATCCTGGGCGGCTCAATTGTCAGAACGAGTGCGTGCGAAGAAAGCATCAATCATTTCGGGCAGCCATCCGGTAGTAGGATGATTCACCTACCGCAAAGCAGCAAGCGACATCCATTCTCCTCCATTGTGTCCTGGAACTCTTTCAAAAGCCGGCGACCCACGCCCAGCCCTTGCGCCTTGGGAGAGACAGCGAGCCAGAGCAGGTAGCCATAACGCCAACTGCTCCCCTTTTTCTATGGCCGCCGCCAGAAGATAGGGAGGGAAGAGAACATGAGCATCAGCCGGTACGAGCCTATTCCAATCGCATCCTGTTGGCGTCACATCCTGGGGCGCGATTATGGATCGAGTTCCACCGAGAAAAATGAGAAGCCGACAGACCCACGGAGTGGTGTAACAAAAGAGAGCAAGACCAACCTCTATCTCCGTGCCGAGCACAAAGCCCATGAACGTTTTGTCTGAGGCCTCGCACACAAAGCACGTGTCGCTGTCGGAACCAAAGAGCTCGACCACCTCTGCCTCGCTCCAGATCGAGTAGAGGTTCGGGTAAAGCTCTTGTGTGAACACTTCTTCGCCAAGGGCGTACACCTTGGCTGGAGGGAGGAATGTGGGAAGCAGTACGTGAGAATCTTCTTCTTCAAAGGACTATGCGAATGAAAATCATCTCCTTCTTCTACTTCTTGCATACGCCATGCTTCCCCGTTCCTTTTCCATAATTTCTCCTCTCTTTCCCGACGTCCTCCCTCTCTCCCTCACCCAAATCGTCAATGTCCATTTGTCGGACCCGCACAGGCTTCTGTTTCGGCGCCCCTTTCTTCTTACGCGGGGCCTTGACCCCGTCCTTCCCCTTCGAGTTCGCGATATTCAAAGACATGTACACATGCGAGATGGGATTGCCAAAGCCCAATTTTTCCAGAAACCGACGGGCCGGCACGTTGCTCTCCGGCGTGTCGGCGACGACAGTGGCCATGCCTTCCCGCTGAAAGAGCGCCTCGATGGCCCCGACCAAAGCGGTCCCGATACCTTGCCTGCAAGAGGGCACAGAGAAGGAGCAGAAAGGGAGCAAGCGGGAGGGAGGGAGGGAGGAAGGAAGAGGTAAAAAATCGCTGAGAGGAGGCCAGTACCACAAGGTCGCTTCTCAATCGTAAGCATCTTACCTCTGATAGACTTCGTTGACGGCCACCCAGGCCAGGTAGGCACAGCCTTCCTGTTTCTTCTTCTTCTCCGTGACCGAGCCCAAGAGGAAACCCACCACCTGCTTCGTGTGCTCCTTGTAGGCCTTGGGCCGGCGCCCTCGCTTGGGCGGGAGCTTTCTGACCTCCTCTGCGACCAGGCAAAACTCTCCGTCCGTGCTCAGGTTGTCCGTCACCTCGTAGGGGGACCAGGTTCGATAGAGTTGCGGGTAGGACTCGGAAGAGAAGACGGTCTCGCCGATGTGGAAGACGGAGGCGACGTCCCTGGAGAAAACGGGAAGGCCCAGGAAGAGAGAGGAATAGATTGAGCTCGTGAGCACGAAGAACGAGGACGGGAGACCGGAGCACACAAATACTACACGCCACGGGGCTCTTCTCACAGGAAAGGGAGATAGCCAGGTCGGCCCTGACGAGAGGAGACAAGGGGATGGGATGGGTGATAGAAGCCATCAAAAGGACCCAAACCCGGGGATGAATGCCAGGCCCTCTCCGTACTTGAGGCTCATGCGCCGGATGAGAATGTGGGTCTCGTTTGGGTGTGTGGGCAGGTCAGTTTCGTCGTCGTGGACGCGGGGGGCCGGGGAAGAGGGAGCCGCTGTGGAGGCCGGTGGCACAGGAGGTGCTTGAGGTACGGGCGTATCATTTGTGGCGACGTGAGGGCTAGGATCTGACACCGGTCGAGGCGATGGCTGGATCGCGCGTGGTGGGGAGAGGGACGGGGGGGGGGTTCCACGTGCTGATGAGCAGGGCGACGATGACTCAAGGGGGGCTGCAGGCTCTTTCAAAAGGGAAGGATTTGCGTACAAAATAGAAACAAGACCCGGTGGGTGTCTGGTGTCGTCTGCGTGGCGCTGAAGGCGGCGCTGTTGACGATTGAAGTAGGAAAGAGCTCCCACTCTGCGTGGAGCACATGGGAAGGTCTCTACTATGGTAGCGTGGAGAGGGAAGAAACAGAGTAGGAGCAGACAACGCATTACGCGTCGCACACGACGCCAATGTCTACCTCCACGTCTCTTGGGAAGGGAGCGAACTTGGAAATCTGGCCCTCAGGAGAGCTCTTGGTATTGATCTTCTTTGTCCGGGTGTGAAAGGTAATTCTGTTACGAAAACAGAGTGATTCTCACTCCCACAGACAAAAAATACTGCTGCCCGTCTTCTCAACCGCAATTCTAGGTTCAGATCGCTACAGATTTTTTGACTGCTTTAAAGGCGGAGGAAAATGGAATATGGACATGAGCATGTTTCGTGTTCAAGCAATGATGTGGCTGGACCCTGCGGCGAGCAGAGGCGGGAGGTTGCCCAATGTCGCCTGCAAGGATTATTTTGAACCTTTTCCTTTTAAAGCAGTGAGCTTACACATACTGATGCCTCGTTGGTCAGACTGTGAAGGTTTTTCTTTTCATTAGCGTTACTCGCGGGCAGGCGCAATGATCATGTACAGTGATGAGTGCCCTTGTCGGCCTCCTGTTCATTGCCCCGGACACTGTGGGCGCTCGACTTCTACCAACACTTTCTGATTATAACTACAGATTGAAGAGCTTCCATCGACGTGCTGTAATTTATCAGCTCATACATTTTAAATGCTGCCTTGTCTACGTTCTTTCTTGGTTGCCCGTCGTTCAACGCTCGTTTCACTTTGTCAGCCTCCTAACCTCCTCCTTGCTAACTCCAAAGTAGTCATGCGCCTCAAACGTGAAATCTTTCGCACCACCATACTTCCTGTCCAATTCTTGAGGATCCACACGCTCCAAAAGAATCTTTTCCTCTTCCCCTGTGGGAACAAAGAGGATCTTGTTGCGCGTCATGGGTGAGACCAAAGGCGTGAGCATTTTCCAGAGAAATTGGAAAGCGGAGCCTGTGTGCAAGAACGTGATGAACCCCACCCGCGTGGGGTAATGGTGATGAAGAAGCGTAAAGGTTTGTTTGATGATGTTGATGGGCGGCATGTTGGAGAGCGAGAAGCCACTGCAGTCGATGATGAAGGAATAGGCCTCCACGCCGTCTTGGCGGGACAGATCCAGCGCCCGCTCCAGGGTATACACCAAGTACTGGATGGCCTTCTCGGGACGCCTGTTGGGCTACGGAACAGGGGGAAGAAGGGAACAAGGAAAAGGTGGGCTAAGCATGGTAGGAGAGGAGGAGGTTCTCTGAGGGGGAATCAGTGCAGGCGAGATGGATTAATTCGAGGCGGCCGCTCCAGCCTCAAATCCAACGAGTAGAATGCTGCATTCACCCGCCCGCCCCACGCCTCCTCCAAGCTTCTCTCTGTCTCACCTGGAAGGCGGGCGAGAAGTAAATCAAGGGGCGGCCGACCCGATCCGTCCCATTCACGTACAGGTAGCCGTCCCGGGCTTGGGCTAACACGTCTTCGGGCCCCAGATGGGCCACCCGCTCCCGCTCCCGCCACTGGATGGTGCGCAGCACGTGGTCGACCGTGGTCTTGCCCCGCAGGGAGGGTTTCCACTGGCCGGCCACGAAGTACCGGGCCACGCACTCTCGGTCGACGGCCATCCGCACAGCCAGGCCACGCTCCGGGATCCCGGGCATGTGGATCAAGGCTGAGGGAGGGGAAGAGGGAGGGAGGTAGGAGGGAGGAAGAGAAAGAGCGAGGGGGGAAGGAGGTAGGTAGGCGACTTTGAGCAGACCTGTCCGCTCAAAATGCCATTTCCGGGCAGAGCAAAGCGACATCTTTCCTGTCCTACTCCGGCTCCCTCCCTCCCTCCTTTCCTCCCTCCCTCCCTCCCTTCCTCCCATCGGTCTCCTCACGTTGATAAACTTCCTCAACCCACTGAAGCTGCCCGTCTGTCAAGCTCTCCATGTCGAAGACCCCCCTCCTAGAGTGTGGAGGGCGGGACGGCGATTCCGGTGAGGGCTCTCCTTTGGAGAAAAGCTTCCGCAGGCGGGCGAGGACCGTCTGGAAGGGCATCTGCAGGACCCTTATGGCCACCCTGCCCACATTGATGAATAGCGAGGGTTTCTTCTGGGCGGAAATGATGGCTGTGCCGCCGCAACGTAGTTGGGATGGATGAGGGGAGGGGTCAGGGTGGCGGGGCCGGAGGTGGTGGACATTGCGCAGGTCCGAGCATAAGCCTGTCACACCCGCGACCACACGTACCGTTCTCACACGTGCCTTGTGTGTCGCCGGTCACACTTCCCTCTTCCTCCCCTCCCTCTGCACCGCCCGATATCATCAGCACCCGCTTCGCTGCCTCCTCGTTCTCTTCGCCCTTCGAGTGTAACAAGCGGTCCGAGCCCCATTGAAGAAGACCAAGGGTCATCTCTCCACCACGATGGTACTGCACGTGCAAGTGGTACAAGTTGACAAGTCGATGATGTATTTTCTTTGACATGAAAGGGAGAGTACATTCTTCGTCACGAAGGGCACACGGGGGAAAAAGCGAGGAACGGATCAACAACCCTTTGTAGCACCTTCGCACAGAAAGAAAAACACAACCACCACAAAGGCGCCAGATTTCTCACCTCTAAGGCTGCCAGAAAGGTACAAAATGTACAAAGGAAGAGCATGGAGAGTGTCTTTTTGGTGGCAAACATCCTTTCCTCTACTCCCATGGGCAACCTCGGGTCTCCTGACAGGCGAGAGTTTCCCTCCTGCCGCGCCCGCTTGAATCCCTTTCTGATGCCCTCACGTGCCGACCCCGTGGTGCTGAAAGTATTCAAGCTACAGTAGAGCAGGTGGCGGGTACTGTAGCACCTAATTTTTGGGCTAGAAAGAGAAGATTAAGGTCAGAAAAGTCGGGGAAGAAGCCCCCTAAGGATCAAGATCAAGCACGTCGCGAGCTTTCCCTGGCGATGGCTCAATTCACAGGACACAGGAAGGAAAAAATTTGGAGACACAATCGAGAACACGTGCCGCTATTCGTTGTGGACATCGGTCATAGCGAGGGTGTGGGAAGAAGCGACGTGGACAACGTCGAGTTCCGCGCGAGACTTTTGACAGGTATCAGGGTCACGACCACGGTTACCATCCACGGGCTCCCCATCCTGACTCGCATGTAAACTAGAAAGCGCTACTGATGCCTATGCCGACGCCACTTTCCGTCCGTATTAAGCATGTAAAGAAACAAGCTATATTCTACCGTACGTGCCAAGACACTGAGTGCCGCCACACGGGCAGTCCTGTATGTCTTCCTAATCTATCCGTTCAATCCAGTTACATAGTGTTTTCAGAGTAAGTGAGTCTAAGAGCCTACGCCCACGGTTGGTCAAGACGCGGTGTCATTACCACTTCTCATAATTAGCCTTTTCTCTTTTTTTCTTTTATCCAATTTTTGTGTACATTTAACTTTCGGCTGTCGAGGTTTCCCGTTCCAGGTGTAGTCGTCCTCCCTTCCCGTCTCTCACAGCCCCGCGACTTACGAAAGCGACGCAGATGAAGATCTAGGGGGTACAGATGATATGACGTCTTCTTTGCCCATAGCTTTTCCAGAGGAGGAGAGTTTGATTTCCGTTTGGGGTGGCCGTGCCGGGCGCAACTCTCCTGGACGGCCGACAAATTCAATCAGGCTCATCTCCGCCGCGTCCCCAGGTCTAAACCTCTGCAATTTCAGGACTCGCGTGTAACCACCAGCCCGTGTGAGATAGCGAGGACCAAGGACATCGAAGAGTTTCTTCAAATGTTCTTTGGTCCGTATGACCATTGCGGCCTGTCGCCTAGCGTGCAGAGACCCGTCCTACCAGTGAGGGAAACAAAACAGAGAGACAGGTGTCTGAGGATACGTCAACGATATACTACGACCGGCGTGACGAAGCTTACCTTGGCCCAAGTGACCATGCGGTCCGCTACGCGCCGTAGTTCTTTCGCCTGTGTAAAGCGTGGCGCATGCAAAGTTTTGAGTGCAGGTCTTCTTAGTCTACATCATGCGTGGAACACGCAACATCAAAGTTTACTGTGCAAGCCTTCTCTCATTGCTCAAAGAGACGTCCCGTTTGAGGTTACGAGCATTCTTGCAGCTTGACACTTTTGTCATGATAATTACCTTAGCCGTGGTGGTGCGAATGCGCTCATGCTCTACAAGAGATGTGACCATGTTCCGAAGCATTGCCCATCGATGAGATGACGTCCGCCCCAGCTTGCGGTACGGCATCTGACTCCTGTCTCAAGAAAATGGGTCAAAGACGGAATAAAATTAGGTTGTTTTGGACTTCCTCATCTGTGGACAGGATACCTCGTCAGGGAAAGACTGTGCGCTGGCGGAACAAGTGCTTCTATTCACCCCACATGCATACCGTTCGAATTAATCAACCGATCTTTCGAGAATCTTTTGAAAGCATCTCTGCGGGCGACCAGGTAGAACCATGCATGTCTCAATACATGGCCGAAGGTCAAGTACCTGCGGAGGAGAGCGTCATCGCCGTTGGGGTACTATTCAATCACATCGTCATCGCAATTGGGGTCATATTCCATCACATTGTCATCGTCATCATCCCTCACTCGCTCACTCGCTTACTTGCTCCAGGCCTACGCTTCGTGTATTATGCCAAGGTTGCATGGTTAAAACATATCAATTGAGGTATTTCGATTATTTTTTCCCCTCCAATTGACAGAGCGGCTTCGCCAGATGGAAGAGAAGTAAATCAAGTGTGCTCTGTGAAGATGGTCCCACAGGTTTCGTCCAGCTTTCCCTCTTCGATTGATCCTAACGACCTTCAAGCATTCGCGTCCCCCCACTCCTCAACTCCTCTATCCGGCCACTCAATTTCCTCTCCTCCTTCAAATGAATGGTGGACATGGCCATGGTTCAACGCAAATTTAAATCTGTTTCTGACGTTTTCGGAAAAGGCAATTATCCTCCTTCGTGAGGCTTTAAGTGCGTCGTGGCTGGCTCTCCACGCCTGGTACCGTTTGGGTGTTCTACTGGGTCGTCCCGTGTTGCGACTGCTCCTTCATCTTTGGAGATCTGCCCTCCCATACTTGCAATGGTTTGCCAAGGCTTTTATAAATCATTTGAAAGAGCAGGAACCAGAAGTCTTGCTCGGATACGGATTATTCCTTGGCGCCCTGGTCGGCTTCTTCCTCTTGCGCCGTTTGCTCCGTCGTCTTCGAGTATGGGACAGATGCCGAGCAACGATTGCCAGTAAAGTTGCATTGGTCGAATGTCGCTACCATCAGGCCCGAAACAAGCTCAACCAATATTCACGTCGGGCTGCCGAGGCCTTTCCGCACGTCCTGTTCGTGGTTGCTTGTCTGGCCGTGCAGTGGCTGTTCCCCGCCGTGACCAGCCTGCTGTCACAGAAGCTGGTCTTTAACGCCTTACTCCTGTACCTGCCGGCGTTCGCCTCATTTCATGCCCTGGAGTCTTTTCCACCCAGGAAGGCGTCCTTTCCTGGCTCCACGGGCACCAGGCACGCCAAGCCCGCCGACCTCCCCTCCACGTCTCGCGCCTCCTCCACTGCCGCCCGCCTTGCTCCCACCGGTGCCCCGTCCCATAGCCACGGGGACGACAAGCACGAAAAGCGCCTGAAGGAGTGCTTGTCCTACTGGATCGTCGCGGCTTCGATTGTCGCGGCCGGGCAGGGACTCGACCAGCTCTGGCTTCGGTGGACGACCAAGTGGGTGCCCTGGGGCCACGAGTGCTTCCTCTATTTCCTGCTCTGGCTCCACCTCCCCCAAGGCGGTGGCGCGCTGCTCAAGCACCATCTCCTTCCCTTCCTTCGCCGCCACCTGGGGGGGATCCTCGCCCTTCAATCCAGGCGCGACGCGCTGGTCCGGCGCCTCCTGAGTCTGGCTGTCTTCGCCCACCTCCTCAGTCACCCAACAGCCGACAATCTTGCGCTGCACGTGGACGAATTCTTCCTGGTGCTCCCGGCCGCCGTCCTCACCTTCTCCCCCTTCGCAGGGTGGGGTCTCCTCTTCATCTCCTTGCTCTTCCCTGTGCTGGCCTCCGCGCGCGCTTTGGGTGAAGAGGGTGGGAAGCGCCCCGTGGGGTCGAAGGGCACCAAGAAGGAGACTGGAGGAAGGTCGCAGTCCCCCCCCACGTATAGTCCTAGGCCTTGGCTCCAGTACTGGATCGTCTATGCGCTCGGCCACGTGATCTTCCAAGTGCTCCCCATCTGGCCGCTCGTCCAGATGTGGGTATTCCTGTGGGTTCTCCTGCCCGACCTGGCTGGCATTCCTTTCCTCCCTATTAAACTCGACGGGCGGCGACAGGTGTATGGGTTGTTGAGTCGGCTGCACCGACTGGAGATGGCGGGCGCCGGGGGAAAGTTCCAGGGACAAGAGCAGGCAAACCCTCCGGGTGCCGAAGACGGGGAGCAGCAGCAACACGGGCAACGGGACAGAAAGAGCGCTGGGTACCCGATAAAGTCGGACGTATCCGGTGCGTCCGAGGTCCTTTCAAGCTCACCAGCCCTGCTCGCTCAAGGAGTGAAAGACGGAGGGGCGGGGGAGGAAGAAACGAGTGGAGACGGCAGGTTGGTAGGGAAGACGAGAAAGGAGTAAGACTGAGGGGAAGAGAGGACAAACGTGTGTTTGAAGACTGGAAGTAAGATTCGCAGGGTGAAAATTGTGCATATGTAAAGGCGGTGGAGGGTCAGGGAAAGGGCAAAGGGAGCGAGGTGCTGATGGAGCTTGAGCAATGCAATGGCTCTAGCAAGGTCCAAAGTACCTGATAAAAAGCAAGAAAAAGCACGGAGAATCATCTTTGCAATCGATGAAAGGCGTGATCGATGTAAGAGCCCCTCCTTCCCTTCCTCCACGAACCTTCCCTCCTGTCTCACTCAGGGACATTTAGTGTCCACGACCCGGGCACCCCTCTCCCCGTACTCCGCCTTGCTCACCCACATCTCATGAAATGTCCCCAGAGAGCCCACGATCGACCCGCCCAACCAGGCGCAGATCTTTCTCTCCTGAGGTCCTGCCTGCAAAACCTTCACTCGCGTGGACCCCGCTTGTCCGGGGCCGTACATCGCATTTTCCAGCTCCACTTTGAGCCTCTCCATGGTCCCTTCCAGGCACGCCCCACCTCCGGCTAGGACCACACTGCTCAGCAAGGGGGACTGTTGTTCCTTTTCACAGCGCCGGACGGCCGTTGCGGCCATGCGCGGCAACGACTCCCTGCTCCAGCCCCCCTCTCCCTCCTTCCCGCCCTCTTCTCCGTCCACCTGCATGCTGTCTTCCTCTTCCCTCCCTTCCGGCATCAACTCCCAAGCCGGCTCGGGGTTCATCAAGATATCTGCTGCTTGGAATCTCTCCCATCCCGCCGACACCACCGTCCCGTCTGGCAGCTCGTAATTGGCTTTCGGGACCGACGAGTCCTTGGGGTCCTTTGGCGTCACCGAGGCCTCGGGCATGCGGCAGACGCTTTCCTTCAGCCCGCGGACCACCTCCAACGTTGCAAAGTCCCGGTAACTTGCGCTCATCCCCTCCCCCGTTCCTGCCACTGGGGGCTGTCCCAGGAAGGGGTCTATGGTGACACCATCACTCTCGAGGAAAGCCCGCAGGTACCGATCCACCATCCTCCCGCCCAGATGGGAGCGCATCAGACCTTTCGCCTCCAGCCAACCATCTTGGACAGGACCCACAGTTGTCGTCTCAGCACCGATATCCACTACCAAGCCCGAAGTTTTGCCGCAGGCAAAGCAACTTAATACACTGTCCTTGGCAAGGAAGAGGGCAGGCGACTGAAATTTCTCGAACATTAATTCCGCGTATTCTTGCCGAAGTTTCGACGTGTTGAAGGCTCGTTCGATGAGAAGAAGTGGTGTTTGTGCCAAATCAACGGTTAGAGCAGTCTTGTTCGCGTGTTGCCATATTTGCTCCACCATGTCCCAGTCCTCCACGAGCCCTCCAGAGAGGGGAGTATGAACATTCATGCGCGAGTCATTGTGACCCAGGTCAAATTTGTACTCTTTGCGCTGTATTTGTTTGCTGTTGTTTTGTTTGGAGCTGCTGGGATTTGTTGCACGTGTCGTAGAGTCGTCTGGAGGGATAAACCCGGCGCAGGATGGAAAATACGACCGCGGATAGTCTTCGCCCGCAAACCCCAACCTCGCTGCATACCCGCCAATCTCTGCCACCACAGCATTCATCTCCATACCACCTGATATTGAGAGAAGTATGCAGAAGAAGATCAATTGGGAAGGGAACATGTGCAATCTATGAAAAGCAGGGTTTGCCTCACCTTGCGGTTGATACATTTGCCCACGTCTTCTTCCCCGACGACCCTACCGACGAATTGAATGAAAAGATGGCAATGAGGCTCAATCGTGAAAGGCCATGTTCACAGAATGATGCAATCGACAGTCTATATGACCGCATCGCGGTGTTGGTCCGGCCGCGGCAATCGTCGTATATTGTTTTCTATCGCTCAGTCGCGCCGAAAGTTGGTTCCCATCAGGACAGGGACGGCCCATCTCTCCTCTGCTGCTAAGGCACGCCCAGTTCCTCCATTTGCACAAAAGTATGGTTTAGGACTTCAAACATATTTACGGGGAATGACATCTGGGACTTTTTTGATCGGGGGGCAGGACTAAAGGCTTAAAAGTTCTGGAAGCTGGATGTGGGCTGACGAGCAAGTAGTGCGGCGATAGGCTTAAGCAAATGGGTACCTTACGTTTGTGAACATACATACCTCCTCATACATTCAGTGATGGAAGGATTTTGATATCTCAACTATTCGGGAAGCACATTTGTGACTGGCGAGCATCATTACGACCAGCAAAGTGGACCGGAATACAACTCATGGTGAGCTTGACTTCACCACTACCTCGCGTGTATCCAAGCTCGCGCAGTTCTTCCCAAGCCTGCCGCTGGACGGCCTGGCAAGGTCGTGAATGGCTCCTTCTCCTGGTCGTGTCATCGCTTGGCTCGGTTGCCCTAGTGTATCAATTTGGTGGCCGCGTCGATCAGCACTTGGCTGTTCGCCGATTCGCCTTGCGTCTCCAATCCCGTACCACGAGCGCCGCTGAGTATTGTCCTGAATACACCCCTGTTTTGGATCAGGCGCTCCATACCTACAAGAATCCGAAGAGATCATTTTCAAGAAAAGCTCAGTCAAGAGTCGACGCTTTCATAGCTGGAACAGGGGGGATGCGAGTGGCGGTCTCAGCGGATAACGGCCGAGTTAGCATGTTACCAGTAAAGCGTGACCGGCAGCGCATCGCAGACTTGCTGGCAAACATCCAGCTTGCTCAGAGACTGTTCGGAAATTTTCCGTTCGACTTTGAATTTTGGTACAATTCGGGGGACATGCCAGCATTGCCGCGGGCTGTCTTTCCATCCGATGAGGGGGTCCTGCTGCCCCCTCTAGGATACACTACCACGGACGGGCACTACGATGTGTCCATTCCCTACCTCAGACAAGCCGTCTGGAGCGAAGAAAGAGAGATGCATACCCTCCACTCCCTGGTGCAGAGCCATCCCTGGTCGCAAAAGCTGCCCAAGGGGGTCTGGCGGGGAAGCACGACGGGAGCGGCCGCCGTCGACGCCTCCAACTGCTGGACATTGCCGCGCGCGGTTCTGGTGAATGTCTCCCTTGAGAACCCCGGCTTGCTCGACGCTCGATTCACCGCCTGCAAGCACTGCTCCCGAGACACCGCCGTGGCGTATGAAACGGCCGGGTATGGCTACGCGCCCTTCTTAAGCGTGCAAGAGCAGTTTCGCTACCAGGTCTTGATCGACGTGGACGGTAACTCATGGTCCAGCCGCTTTGCGACACTCTTAAGCATCAACTCGGCCGTGGTTAAGCAGGAGACGCAATACGTGGAGTTCTTCAGACCGCTGCTCCAGCCTTACAAGCACTACTTGCCTGTGAAGGACGACCTTTCGGATCTGGAAGCACTCTTGAAAGAGCGATTGGACGCATCGAAGAATTCAACAGCGCACATGGAATTGCAAGAGATGGGGGCGGAAAGCACGAGGCTGTACATGCGTTCACTGGTGCCGTCGAAACAGCTGTGCTACCTCCATCGGGTCCTTGAGGTATACAGTCGGGTCTTCGAACGGGGGTCAGGAATATAGTTGCGTGGCAGGTGTAGGGGGAGACTTGACTATTTTCCCCGCATTTTCGTCACAAATCTTACACTAGCGTACATGCAGGATGTCAAATAAATAGCTGAACTGTAGCCGTAAGAAAATCTTCGATGTGGTTCATAATACATTCATAGACAGCTACAACAGAAAGAAAAATGAGATATGCCAACGTGAAGAAAAAAGCATGATGGAGCTAAATTTCCCTCTGATTGAATGGTTACCAGCACACAAGCATGGCAGCCATCCCACTTAAGTAGCAACTGTACACGCTCTTTTACACCGGCGCCCACGCTCCCGCTTTCTGCAGTCGACCGTAAAGCTCCTCGCTCTTCTTCACGGTGTAGGAGATGGAAGCATTTTCGTAGTACTCCTCTCCGACCGGGGCCCTTTCAATCTTCTCGATGACATCCGAGAGGAGGTGCGCGCGTTCAACCTCAATCCCGTGGGCAAGGTTCAACCTGGAGAAATGCACTGGGAGGGGGGGACGGGAGAGAGGAGCCGAGTCAGGGACAGCAAAAACTTGACACGTCCTAGCACGCCCTATCCACCATCGACACTTTTGTACCGTGGAAATGGAAGAACTGGGGGACGTAGTGCACGAAGACCCGCACCTCTTCCTTCCCTACCCCGTACACGGCCTCGATCGCTGCCAATCCCTTAGCCAGCAGGCTCTGCAAAAGTGGAAGGTGTCTTCGGCGCAAGTCCCGGAGCGAGCCGATCGAGCGGTCATGCACGATGGCCAGACAGGCAAGCCCAGACGTGGACGGATGGTGGCGCCACTCCTCTTTGGGAGTCCGGGAGGGGTCAGGGTGGCTTTTCCACTTGGGGTCCGGGACCAGAACGAAGCCCTTGGACGAATCCAGGGGGTCAGGAGGGTCTTCAAACACAATGCGCTCCGCTTCCTTCTTGTGCTCAAGGATGTTGTACACCCATTGGAGGGAACGCCCCTCCCCCCGCACCTCGTCTGCCAGAGGACCGAGGGCGACGCGGTACAGGGCCGGTGACTCCCGGATCAGCACCCGCTTTTCCACGTGGGCACGGACGATCTGTCGGGGACTGGCGGGGGCGATGACTTCGATGTGATAGGTCAGAGGGATGCCCAGATATGCCATGGACAGGGGGGAGAGGCTGCCTGAGTAGTAGCCGTACTCTGCCCCGCTTTCCAGCTGCACGCGGAGGCTCAGGTGACTCAGCGCTCGGTGCAGGCTCTGTCGTTTACAGCTCACCCAGAAACCATTCTTCAAAATACCTTTTCCGGTGTGTGAATGCTCTCTTGTGACCGCGTTGTCCCTTGCTGGCAGCTGCTCTGGCCGCATCTTGAGAATCGCCTTCTCATCCCGGCCTTGCCAGGTAAAACGCCCCAAGAGTACAGTATAGCCGTCAGGAGATGGCGTTACCTCGTCTGTCAAGACCTCTTCCATTATGAAATCACGAAGATGGATGAGGTTGGTAGCGCTCCACTTGCTTCCGCTTGAATGAGTCCGAGTGGGAAGGCGAAAGGGGAAAGGAGGTGAGGGATGAAAAGATTGCAGCGGCGAATGATAATTAATGGAAAATCGACAACACTCCTGCACGTACATTCGTCTCCGCTTCCATGATAATGCGGCGACACTCAACAATATGCTACTGACAAGAAAGAAGCTCAGTTGCGATGCGGCGATGGGCATGAGACAAGCTGAGGAGGGTGGCGCAGGAGGCAAGTAGTCGGAGGCAATTTCTCAGAAACCACCCCTTGGGCTATCCGTCGTGCCGTGGATGTGGATGTATGAAAAGTGAATTATTTTGTCAACGTTGTAGCAAGGAGGAATTCTGGCCTTCTTTTAGCAAGCGCCCTGCAATAATTACGCAGTGACTTGGGGAGGCGACCGACCTCCCCCCTCCGCCTCTTCCGCGATGACGCAACTCAGATCGATGCCCGGCCACACGATCATATGGCCCGCTTAGTCATTTCTTTCACATCTTGACGCCTGCGTACAGTACTACAGAGGGCCTTCCATGGGGTGGCGGAGTCGGCTTGAGGAGGCAAAAGGGAAGCATCGGCCACGGCTTAAGGACTGGGCGCGGGATGGCTTCGCGCATAATCGCAGAAGTGAATTCGAGGCACTGGCTCATTTGCCATCGAAACAACGTGATAACGAGGATAAAGAGTATCGAAGAGGAGGTGTGGACCGGGTACATTGTCGTGACTTGAGCCTCGAGACGTTTATACGGGAATACGAGCAGGCGAGCAAGCCTGTCATCATTCAAGGGATTCCGGAAGCCGAGCATTGGAAGGCCACAGAAAACTGGACAAAGGAAAGTGCCTTGCGTCGTCGCATTCGCAAGTACACATTCAAATGCGGCGAGGACGATGATGGGCGTTCGGTTCGAGTGCGATTGAAACATTTTTTCAAGTATCTTGCAAAACAGAAAGATGATTCACCGCTCTACATCTTCGACTCAACCTACGATGACAACAAAGAAGCCAAAGTCCTGCTCGATGATTATAAAGTGCCTTCCTACTTTCCGGACGATTTTTTCTCCTTGGTCGGGGAGCGGCGTCGGCCTCCGTATCGTTGGTTTTTGGTAGGCCCCCGACGTAGTGGCACCAGTTTGCACATTGATCCCTTGGGCACCTCGGCGTGGAACACCGTCCTGACGGGACGCAAGCGATGGGTCCTCTTTCCCCCCCGTACATCTGCTAGCCTGGCCAAGGGCAAAGCCCTTTACCGTAAGGGTGAAGATGACGAGCCCATCAATTACTTCGTGGATATTTTGCCGCGCATGCGGTCGTTACCAGCGACGGAAGGCCTGGTATTCCACGAGTTTATTCAAGAACCCGGGGAGACCGTCTTCGTTCCTGGCGGATGGTGGCACGGTATGTGTGATTGGCTTGAAACGTCCTTTGGCCTGTGTCCATGTGTGTGGTGCTTGCATTTTGCGCTTCTCTTGCGTGCGGTTAGGATGTGAGGTCTCACAGTAACACACATCCATGCTCCATCACAGCGGTCTTGAACCTAGAAGATTCTGTGGCGGTGACACAAAATTTTGCGAGCCGCGCCAACTTTTCTGCGGTCTGGCGCAAGACTCGCTCGGGAAGGAAGAAAATGGCGTGGCGGTGGCTGACGAAATTGGATGAGAGCTATCCCGAACTGGGAAGGATAGCGCGTAAATTGAACGAGATGGATGACTTCCACATGCTGACGAAGGAGGAGATGGTAGAGAAGAAGCGGAGAAAAAAAGATAGAGAAGATGCGAAGAAAAAAGAGGAAGAAGAGAGGCGAGCGAGGAAAGAGAGACAGAAAGAGCAACGCAAATATCCCTCCTCTTCCTCCTCCTCTTCATCTTCTTCCTCCTCCTCCTCCTCCTCCTCCTCCTCCTCCTCCTCATCCTCCTCCTCTCAATCCTCTTGTACGACTGTGGCAGCTATGGCGGGCGTTGGCTTGGAAAAGCGAAAGACAGGGAGTGGAGATGGCTCAGGCATGCTGAAGCGGGCGCGAGAAATGGTTTGAGCGCCCCCCCCCCCGCCACATCTGGTAATCGTATGCTTGATGCCTGGAGGAGAAAACATAGATACATCACAAATAAAGCACATCTATGTTCAAAGAAGTGCTGTGCCAATAGTTTGAAAACATGCCTCAGTCAGAAAATAAATGAGCACTTGGAAATTTGATGACAACTTGGTGCGAAGTGCAGATGGAAAACGCGTCCATAGATACCACGCTTGAGGCGTTCAGAAAAAGTTTCTTTCTTCCTTGCTACCTAGATTACATTGCCGGCACTGTTTGAGTAAAGCGCGCGTGCTCCCCCTTGTTCCTCCTAAAAGAAGCCCGCCACGGATGAGACACTCAGTCGACTCGCCCGTTCTCTCAGCTCCACCATCTCCCTCTCCCTCCCTGACAACTCTCGTTGCTGGGTTCTCATCCCGCTCCAGAGCTCCAGAAAATTCCCCGTGAGGTCCGCGTCCGAGAGCAGTTCTACTGTGGCCGCGCTGACCGCAGCCGACGACGTTCCGATGCAACGCAAGAGGGCATTTGCCAGCAACAGGACGTGTCCACACTCCCTCGTGTCCCCTTCCATGGAGGCGTGCAAATAGGAGAGAAGATCGTCTTCCTCCTGCTCCTCGTCCTCGTCCTCGCCTTCAGAGACCTCCTGGTCTTCCTCGTGCTTTCCAGCCACCGTTGCTGAGAGAGAGGACGCCGGTCGGTTCGCTCTTTTCCTCTCACCGTTCACGTCTGCTGTGCGTGGATTTGACGTCGAATTGATCCAGTCGGGGACCGCCCAGTCCTCTCCCCTTTTGGTCATGAGCAAGGGAAGCGTGGAGGGTAGCGCCCAATCAGGAACACGGATGGCTTGGAGGTAGTGGAGGAGGATGAGCAGATGTGCCTCAGCCAAGTCGAAGGCGGGCGTCATAGGCTTCGAGACGCGACTTTGCCCCTGGAACTGATCCATAAAAAAGCGGGCGACAGCGATGAGACCGCTGACAAGGCGCCGGGCGGCTTGGATTGCGAGGACGAGGGCAGTGCGGGTACTGGTGCTGGCGGAGGGTAGGGATGGAGAAGTAGGAGTGGAAGAGGGCAACATGGCTTGAAGATCAGCCACCAGGCCGAGCAACAGTTCAAATAAGCGCCGCATATGTCCAAAGGCTACTTTGACGTACACAAAGTTAGGCATGGGCGTAGGCTTTTCCCCCTCGTCCGTGGCGGCCACTCCTTTTTCCCCTGTCGCCCCCCCATCAAATTGACCTTGCCCTCCTACTCCTATGGGCGTCCCTCCCTCACAGCCGGACGCGCCTACCAAGGCGCCCTGGGAAAGAAGAACATCCACCAAAAGATCCACGAGAGGACCCACTACCCCCCCCCTCAGTCCGTCTTCCAAGGCCACACAGACCTCGTCGGCCACAATGCGCAACAGCTCTTCGCCCACACTTGTATAGCCTTCATCTTTCAGGTTCATCCAGAGGAGGCGCTCTTCGGTCCCAAAGTCTATTTCCAGCTCCCGCCTTTCGCGTCTTCCCGCCGACACCGCACTGTCGGCGACCCCCTCTTCCATCGCTCTGTCTTCTTCTTCCCCGCCCCTCTTCCCTGCCCCGGGGACCCAGGGTATGAGAAAGCCCTCCACCGCCCAAAATGCATGCTCCCATGTCTCCCAAAGATACCTCCCATCCACAAATGGAGGGCAACCCAAGCTATTCCGCCTGCTGCGGTGGCTGCTCGATGTGCTGCTCCTTTTCCTGCTCGCTCCATTGCCTATCTCTCCCGTGGCCTTGTCGCACCCTTTCTTACCTTCAATGCCGAGCACATCCCCTGACGCGGCCGTCCTGGCCGCACTTAAGCCTTGCCGCAAGACGGACCGCAAGAGGGAGCCGCTACTTTGCACGGAGGCCAAAGGCATGGGTAGGGAGGCTCGGACCCCATCCTTTCGTGCCCCGAAGCGGGCCAGTGACCGGATCCATGCTGTCCGCGGCCCTGAAAAATTTCTCCTGCCTGCATTTGAGCGCAGAGCTCGTCGAGCTCTGGGAGCTTGCAGACACGCGTGCCCCAAATCCTGGACCAGGGCATCGAAACTGTCGCCCGTGCAAGGGGGGGAACATGGGTCTGGTCGTAAAGCTCGGTCAGGCAGTCCGCTGCTTCCTTGGCGAATTGGGGGGTGGTAGGAATGCGGAAGAAGGGGTAAGGTGGAGGAGGGTTAGGAGGAGAAAGTGTGGAAAGCGCGACTTGCAACCCCGTCGGCTCAGAGGCAATCCAGCTTCCGGGTCCTGCCTGCAGACGCCGGCCAAGGGCGTGCTGTGTAAGCAAGGCAAAGATTGCCTCCCAGACGGCAGCGTCTTCGTGACGCATCGTTCTCAACAAACGAAGCACCTCTCTTTGATTCGAGAGAACCGATGGTCGCCACTGCACCCTTCCTCTTTCTCCCCCTCTGCTCGCCTCCCGCGCGTTGACCAGCCCTTCAACCACAGTTACAAGCTCCATCGCTCGTACAGCACTTTCAAATTCTACAGCACGTCCTCCTTCGTAAGTTGCCCGCAAATTCACCAAAAAAGCGGCTGCGATCTCCCCATCGCGGTCTTCCTGATAAGCATCCACCGCGTCTCGGACGGTAAGCCACGCCTCCTCCCACATCCTTTTTTTCGCCGACACAAAGGCCCGTTGTTGCTCTTTACTCCCACTGGGCTCTTCGACACTGGACCCAAGTGGAACTTGATTTTTGCCGTCATCCGAAACGGCTTCACCGCCAGACTTGTCACGCCTGCTCCCTATACCTGCAGCGTGCTCCAACGCGCCGTCAACCACCTTCATTCCCACCGCCGCCCGCAAAGGGCCTTGCATGGGCGGACCAGCTTTGGACGATAACTGCAACAGAAGGAAAAGCACTCCTGTCCCTGCCAGGGCAACTTCCGAATTGGGAGGCCGCGCGCCGAAAACCACACCGGCCTGCGCCGTGCGCAGGGACAGGCTCCAGAGAGAGGGGTACCAGTCATGCGACCAGAAGAGACGAAAAAAGGTCCGGTGGAAACGGCCAAGCCCTTGGAGGGACAAGACCCTCGTTTCTGACCACTGCTTGGGTGCCGTGTCCCTGCTGTGGTGCAAAATGACCCGGGGGGCCTCCCTGATCGCGGCATTCCCGCCCGTCCCTCCGACCCCACTCGACTCAGCCCCCTCCTCTGACGCCCGGGCATCGACCATCCCCGCTCCCTGCTGCTTCTCCCCGACTTGTTCCAGACGGGTCTCCTCTCCTTCGTCCACCGCGTTGGAACGACTGGCACGTTCTTCGATCGCCCCCACCAAGGCCGCCATGGACTCGACCCGACGCGGCCAGCCCTGCCGAGGAAAGGCCAGACCATGGCGGACGAAACAGGCAAAAAAGGTGTTCACTGCACAATTCCTGACTTCCGGGCGCGGGTCCAAGGCCAATCGACTCCCCAGCTCTTCTAATATTGTGCTCCATATGACATCCATGAGCCCGTCCTCCAATCCCCCATCTTCCTCACCCGACGCCGTCCTTTGTGCCACGACCACTTGACGGAGGCCCAAGCGAGAAACGAAGTCAGCAACCGTCCACACCATTCCCATCGCCGCCAGACTCATGTTCACATCGTACGGCTGGGCAGCAAAGCCACCGATGCAGGCGACGCACCAGGGGAAGTAGGCCGGGGGTACGTGCTCTAAGTTGTCGTCGACGATGAGCTTGAGGCTGCGAAAGGCCGCCGGGAGACAAGACTCTCCCCAAAAGGACTGGGGAGAATCGGACACGTTGTCCCTCCCCTCCGTATACTGGGCGAGGAAAGTAGAAGAAGGGTTCTGTGGCGCCTCAAAGGAGGTCCTTTGGCACGAGCCGTCGGGGAAACAGGTTGGTCGTGGACCTTGCTCCTTCTCTCCCTGTCTCCGTGAGACAACCGCGCCCAAAATGTTGAAGACCTCGGACCACCCCGAGTCAAGAATGTGGCCACTCGATTGTAAAACACGAAAGAGTGCGTGGAGGGCATGCTCTCTCGTATCGTGAAAAGTGGATCCACCCAGGTCAGCCAACGGTCGAAGCAGCTGGACTTGCGGTGAGCATAAGGGCGTGACATCGGGGGACGGCTCTGCCCTTACAGGACAGGAGGGGGGTTTGGGACCCTCCGCCTGTCCCTTGAAGGGTTGCATATCCGGCAATCGGTCTAGCTCGGCCTTGACATAGAACAAAGAGGCAGTATTTCCACTCAAGAAATCGCCGCGGTTCGGTGCATGGGCTGGCGGCGCATTCCTTTCCTCCCTGCTTTGGGCCGAGGGATAGCCAACGGACGAATCAAGCTTTTCTTTCACTCCTGCTCCCCCCCGTGACCGCCCCAGCGCTTTGATAATCAAGTCCGCCAGCGATGCAGTGGCAAAGATCCTCACGGTGGCAGACGGCGAGCACGCGACCTGCTTCAGAGCGTCGGCGAGAATATTCGCGATGCATTCGAAGCGATAGATATTGAAAGCAGCGATCCGCACAAGTTGGTAGACTCGAAAGGCCGCAGCCGTGCTGTTGCGCGTCAGTAGAGGACGATTGTTGCTGGCACTTGCAAATGCGCTCGGTCCCGGGGCGAGGGAGTTGTTGGCTCCTGAAGGAAAGGCAGGCGCTTGTCCCGATGGGGCCGCCAGGGCGGCGGGGAACGAAAGAGAGGAATTAATTGATGACCTAGGCGAAGAAGACACGAGATCCGGGGATGGTTGTATGTCGGATCCTTCCAATTGCAGCACGGCGTGCGCGCGCCCGGCGTAAGCGCGCACGATATTGACCAGGGCTGCTTCTTCCGCGAGAGCAGTGAAGGCCGTGAACCGACTCAAGGCGTTCAAAATCTCGACGTCCTCGCTATCTACTTTTTTGACGGTCCTTGCGGGGCTATCTTGGAGGGATGATTGGGCAGACTTCTCTCCCGTCGTTGCCGGCGCCGATGCAGCTGGGACGACTACTTCTCCTCCCCCAGCCCTTTGCAATGTGGAATCCAGGAGGTCAAACGCTTCGACAACGATCTCCCAACTAGCCGGATCCAGGCGGTTTGCTAGAAAGGAGACGAGGCGCAGTAGCGCTCGGATAGCTTTCGCTTGCCGCTGTGAGAGGGCCGTTCCCCCTCGCCCGTTGCCTTTTTCGCCCTCTCTCTCTATCGCCACGGCCCCGCCTCCCGACGAGCCCACAGGCCCGCTGGGTGAGGAGGAGGGAAGGAACGTGGATAGCGAGGACGATGCGGTGGCGGTGACAGAAGCCAAGGAAGTGGATAATGCAGAGCTATCCCCGGTGCCTTTATGGCCCAGATGATAAGAGGGCAAAGCGAGCCGACAGGAGAGAGAGAGTATACAAGCCTCGGCATCCACGATACCCAAAACGCCCAAGATCAGAGATAAGCGCTCGAGGCCGACGAGGGAATGATCGAAGAGGCGATCAGACGCCCTCCACGCGTCGTCTCCGCTGCTGTGACACGTGCTCCCGCCGAATAGGAACGTCAAAAGGTGCGCGAAGAAGCGCATGAGGTCACGCCAGACATCCTCTTTGACCAGCATCTCCCGCAAATGCAGCGCGTCTCGGCCCCGCTTGCTTGTGCCCCGCCCATGCCCCTGCTTGCCTTCCATGCCCCCTCCCTTCGCGTGCACAGGCTCGAGCATGGCGGCGGAGGGTATCAGGGGCCGCAGTCCTCCCTCCATTGCGTCCTCCAGCACCAAACTCCACATGGTATCCACCAGGGCGAGCAGGCACCCCACAGCGTTCAGCACCACCTCCCCCTCCGTAATTGGTGGCGCATGGCCGTCACGGACCATGACATCGTAACCGCGGATCGACTCCGGAAGTCCTTTCGCATTCCACCCCCCGGACGCGGACGCGGCGTGCACAGCAGCGACCACGGAGGGAGGGTGGGCGGGCGAGACGGCGAAGCGACAGAGACCCTGAACCATCAAGGCCAAGACATTCGTGCATTCCGAAGACAAGTCGTAGTTCTGAAAGGCGACTTTCAACAAGCAGGAGTCTGCGCAGACCGTGCCCAACACGTCCAAGGTCAACATCACCGTCCAAAGCTTCAGCCTGCCCCCCCCTCCCCCCCACGACCTCCTCCCATCTTCCCTCCCCCGCCCCCCGCCCCGACTGCCCCGGCACCCAACGCAACGGCTGCCCCCAGCAAGGATGTGGCCGTGGTCGCGATGGCACTGGCCGTGCCCCCCCCGGAACCTGTAGGATTCGCCCCCCTGCTGCCGGCCGAGGTCACATCTTCGTTTGCGGACTCCGCGGTCGCCAATATTTGGATGAGCATGGCGAGGATGACCTCGCATTGCGGGAGGAGGGACTCAGCCAGCCCGCTTAGGAGCGTGGTAATCGTCCGCATTAAGCGCACGAGCAATGGAAAGTCCAGATCGGACCGCAGGGTCTGCACGATCAAGGGACATATCTGGTTCCGGAGGACCTCTGCGTACGCCGCCACCCCCTTCCTCCTCGCCCCCGTCTTGAGACTCCCCGCCTTTAAAGAGCCCCGGGTGCTGGGAGAGGATCTGGTCGATCAGCTCCATCCCCACCACGGGGGATATCCGCATGTGTTTGATCCACACACCCGTCTCCCCCCGGCATACCAGACACAGGTCTTGAATCAAGTAGTACGCGCATTTTTCCACAGGGGACAGGCCCTGCAGGATGGGAAGGTCGCTTTGCTTGCTCGACTTTGTCGTCGGAGGATCACGGGGGCTGGCGAGACCGTGCTGGTTGCTGAGGCTCAGCCCTTCGACGTGCGGCAAAGCCAGCGTTCCGGCTCCCGCATCTCCCTCCCCGCCCCCGGCTCCTTCCCCCTCCTTCGCCTCCTCTTCCTCCGGTGCCACCACACCGCTGCTGGATCCATCGAGAATCGCTTGGTGTTGCTTTTGCTGTTCATCTCTACCGCCCGTCGAGGTGTGCAGCTCCGCGATCCGGTCGAACATGAGGCTGACAACCTGTCGCAGAGTAGCTTGAGCGGCGTTACGAACCGTGGCATTTCGGTGCTCCGTGAGTTGAATGCATATGATGAGTGCAGATGCAAGCATGTCCTCGGCAAGATCACATGCGCGCCAGGTGATGGTGAGCAGCAGGGTTTGGAGGACCTTGACATGGACTTCAGGAGCTGCTGCGGAGGGAGATACGGCTTGTATGGCCAAAACGCGTAAGATGTTCGGAGCATCGGAAGGAGAGATGGCATCTTTGTTTATGAGGTGGGTAATGGAGCCCAACGCATGCAGAATGATGGCTTTGCTGCAGTCAGAATGATTGCAAGCCAACAGGAAGGGACGGAGAACTTCCTGGGACCGAAGGCGAGAAACGGGCATAGATTCGCCCGATTGTCGCACTGCTGCCGCATACTGCTCACGGAGCGTCCGCAATTTCACAATGCCACGTTCTGCTGCCTCTTTGATGACGGGATGCTTCTTTTTGGCTTCAACCGATAGTGCCCGAAGGTCGTCTTCAACAGAACGTAAAAAATCCATGGATTTGGGGCGCTGCAAGTTTGCTGCTAACGTCCAGTGGAGATCAGAACAGAGATTTGGCTACAGCTCTTCCATTTTTTGGTCATGAATATACCCATTGCAGCCCCTTCTGGTGAGTGATAAAAGGTATATGTACAGTTGACATGAGAGACTGGGCCCTGAAGTTGGAGATCAACGTGAGGGTGAGAGAAGTAAAAATGTACAGAAAACTCAGAGATCTGGCATGCAGGTGACGGCCGATCAGGCAAACAAATGAGCAAATTCGTGTCCTCCCTGACGTAACAAACAGGTCCTCCGAGGCGTGGCCAACGTGGGTGGCATGGGCATCGGGGGCGGAAACCATTTATGAGCGAGGCGACGAGGGCGAGGAGCGAGCGCCCTTCCCGAGGATTGTCGGCCCGCCCTGATCGCCCTCCGCCTTGGTGCACTGCATGGTCAGTACGGTGGCTTTTCGCGCGAGCGTCTGGACACAGTGCACAAACATGCATAAAAAATGAGACAGCTTTGAGAAGTTTAACCAATCAGTTTCGATAGTGATTGATTGCAAGCTTAAACAGAACCACTTTTTTGGAGAGCGTTTTTCTGGTTGCTTTCAGGAAAAAACATCAAATAAATACGCAAGTCCTTGATGACGGTTTTTCTTGGTGCAAATAATTTAAAAACAAAAGTGGTAGAATATAAAATACTTTTGAGGCCAAATAAACATTTTTTAGGCATTTTTGAAACATGGCCTTCTAGCTCCCGGGAGGTTATTCTGAAGGAAAAGAAAATGCTTCTTCTTAAATGTCTAGCCTCTACTTGTCGGTATAACAGGTAAATTATTGAAAGTTTGCTAGGATTCAATGGTCATGGGTTGCCTTTTACACTGATGTGAAGTCGCGAAAGATTCAACTACTGTTGTCTTTTCAGCACTTCATAAGATAAACGATGTACAACACGCCCCCACCAACATCCACAGAATGCGAGCTGAAGTTGAAATCATGTTGGTGGGTGATAAGAAAGAAGTAAATGAAGACAAAAGGTAATATGTGAGGGATGCGATGATCGCTCAAGCAATAAGTCCTCTGAGGGCTGTGCAGCTTACTCGCTGTGAAGTCGACAGTGCTCCAAAACCGGTAATCGAAACGCTGCCGCCATCCTAACGCGTTCTCTGTATAATCCGTAGAAAAGCAATTGCTGAACAAACTACCACGGTCGTGGTCCTTTTTTGTCTTCATCTACTGGTTTCTTTTCGCCCTAGAAAGCAGTTTTCTAGTCCAAGAATGTTTCACTTACCTTCGAAGGGGCCTGGAGAACAGCCTGAATACTATTCAATGTTAAGGAGGCAACAAGTCGTGGTCTTTCCTCCATGTCATTTTAAAGCGGGAATGAAGCGTGCATTGACTCCTGGTATGGACGAAGAGGACAGGATTAGACCCGGCAGTGCGATGCCGATGACGTCCGATGATGTGATGAGAAAGGACCCCCCACTTTCCGCCCGCGGCGTGTGTGGCTGTGTAGACCCTTCCGCGAGGGGGTATAGTGGCAATGTGCTACACGGATCATGGTGCAATTCAGCCAACGTCATAATAAGGTTGTGTTAATTGACGTGGTCCTCATCAGAATTTTGTCCGCGCTCTGAAAATGTCCAAGGTTGGCGTCTTTTTTTCGTCGCGTCGTTCGCTGCACTATCTTCTGTCTCTGAATCACATCTCACTCTCAAGTTTACTTGCATTTGCCACACAACCAATAGCAACCTATTATGTCGTACGGCTCATATGGTGGAGGCGGCTCGCGTGGCGGTGGCAGGTGGGTAAAAGGCGTGTACTTCGACCTTTCCCCCCAAAGGCTCTGTTTCTACCATTTTCCATGTTTGGTGTTGGACTTATTCGGTGAAATGAGCACCGTTTAATCATCCTTCATGATGGGAACATGGCAGCACACGTTTACGCAATACTTTTATTTTATGCCGGAAATCTATGTTCCTTGAGTCGGTTTTGTGGAAATGTGGATGACTGGATGCCCTTAAAAGGTATCTCACACCCCTTCAACCACCCATTCTCACATACACATACATGCTGTATGATTAAAAAAACCCCTAACCGTGTAGCTATGGCGGCGGTAGCAGGTGCGTAGGTCACTCCTGCGCGCCAAACATGATTTTTGTCACAACTTTTAACGGCTCACAAACCCTCCTTTATGTCCATACCCAACGATTCTTGAACAAACACTGGCAGCTATGGAAGCTACGGCGGTGGGGGCAGGTCAGTTCATCAAAAATGAATCGCACTTATGTCCTGAATATTATGCACGCTTTCTTTCAGATGCTCTAAGTATGGTTGTCCTGTCTTACTTAATTTCTTCTCATAAACATTCGTACAGCTATGGCGGGGGAGGAGGCGGCTACGGCGGAGGTGGAGGTTACGGGGGTGGGCGCGGGGGTGGCGATCGTATGGGAGGCTTGGGCGCTGGCCTCCGCAGCATTCAGTGGGACCTGAGCAAGCTGCCCCCGTTCGAAAAGAACTTCTACATCGAGCACCCCGACGTCTCCAAGCGGGACGAAGGGGACGCGGCGCGGTGGCGGGCGAAGCACGTAATCACCGTCCAGGGGCACGGCATTCCCAAGCCCGTCTTTACGTTCGAGGAGGCCTCCATGCCCGAGTACGTCCTTCAGGAGGTGATGAAGCAAGGCTTCGACAGGCCCACCCCTATTCAGTCTCAGGGCTGGCCGATGGCGTTGCTGGGACGGGACATGATCGGGATCTCCGCCACGGGCTCGGGCAAGACGTTGGCCTTCCTGCTCCCAGCCATGATCCACATCAACGCGCAGGTCAAGAGTTATTTTTTTTGTTTTCTTTTGCCCACTGTTCTTGGCCGTGAGATAACTGTTAGGACAAAGGAGTGAGACGTTCCGTAGGACTGAGTAGGATCGATGTGTCCGGGCCAAGATGGGCCACAGCCTGAGTGCATGCCTGTCGAGCCCCTGTGTGTCGGCCAAGCGGGGCATGGGTCGTTGCGTCAACCCCACGCCCTTGCGGACGGGATGAGTCCGTGTGGCTAGAGCTGCCCAGTCCCTCACTCATGGACTCAGGCGGGAAAGTGGAAGGCAATGGTGGTGGCCCAGATGCTCCTTTGCAGGCGCATTTGGGGTGTTCCCGCGTTCGAGGCACTGCAGGGGAAAGGAGCGACATAAGGATGGGACGGACGCCCTGCCCCTTGCGTTTCTCTATCTCTTCCTCTTTGGCCGTCCCCTCCCCTCTTTTTGCCACCAGAGCTCCATGACGAGCGTTGGCAGCGGCGGCAACGACGATGGCGTCCGTTGGTGTACGGCTTGAGGCCGCTCTCTTTCCTCCGCGCCTTTTCCTTCTGGAATTCGAGTGCGGAGGCGAGGCCTTTTTCATCTTGTCCACTGCCCTGCAATTTCCTTTGAATTGTGCCACCGCCATCCTCGTGGCCTCAAGCCCTCTCCCTCATTTTCCTCAGCTCAGTACGTACCGCGTGGTGTTTCTCGCCCTCCCTTTTAATCTCCGTGACGATTGTCTCTTCTTTCTGCTCCCTTTTATCCCTTCTTTTCGTTTCGAAGAGGACGGGTAGACTTTGGGTGTAGTCAGAGGCGACCAAGAATCATGCAGAGAAGAGAAGGAGGGAATGTGAAACGCCTGGTGCCTACATAGGGCGACAAAGGACGATGCGATTGAGAGGAGGGGTCCCGTGGCCGTCTTGTGCGTCACGGGTGTGGATGGGACCTCCCCCATGCGAGCTTGCCTTTTGTGTGTAAGGGGCAGGGAGCGGACGGTGTAAAGAGGTTGCCTTTCGCATGCGTCGTGTTGTTTTGAGGGGACGAGACAGGAGGGTGTGGAAAGAGGCGGGAGGTCCGAGACTAGTGACTATAAAGGAGAGTGAGAGGACCGAGGCGAAGGGGGAAAGCGATGTTTGAGAAAGCTCGTCGGTTTAGCTGGCTTGCGGTACCCGTGGCATGTTCGGTAGATTATTATTTCGCGCGCACGGACTCGTTCGCTTTTCTGGCCAGGACGCGTGGTCCCCTGTTCCCGTGCAGATTGATGCTTATCTTGTGGTTTCCCACTTTTTTTTTTTTTCCTTACTCATTTTTTTGCCATGATGGGAGAAAGAGATTTGGCTCATCTTTTTCCTTCTCTTTCCGTGTGTCCCATCCCCTCTTAACACCTCAGCCCTACCTCGAATCTGGGGACGGTCCAATCGTGCTGGTGCTTGCTCCCACACGGGAGCTTGCGCTGCAGATTAAACAGGAATGCGACAAGTTTGGCCGTTCCTCCTCCATCAAAAACACGTGTGTGTACGGCGGAGTGCCCAAGCGCGAGCAAGTCTACGACCTGAAACGCGGGATGGAGATTGTCGTGGCCACGCCCGGGCGCCTGATCGACCACCTGGAGAGCGGCATGACCAACCTAAGGCGCGTCACGTACCTGGTCTTGGACGAGGCTGACCGCATGTTGGACATGGGCTTCGAGCCCCAGCTACGGTCCATTGTCTCCCAGATCCGCCCGGACAGGCAGACGCTCATGTGGAGTGCGACGTGGCCGAAAGAGGTGCAGAGCCTGGCCCGGGACTTCCTCAAGGACCCTTACCAGGTGACTGTGGGCTCCTTGGACCTGGCGGCGAACAAGGACATCAAGCAGGAGGTGATGGTGTGCGAGGACCGGGACAAATATGGGCTGCTTTTGCGGGCATTAAAGGAGAACAACACTGGTGGGAAGGTGCTGGTGTTCGTAGAAACGAAGCGGGGCTGCGACCAACTTCAGCGCTCCTTACAAATGGACGGGTTCTCGGCCGTGGCGATCCACGGTGACAAGAGCCAGCAAGACCGGGACTGGACCCTCCGCCAGTTCAAGGAGGGGAGGTCCAACATTTTGGTGGCTACGGACGTAGCGGCGCGAGGCTTGGACGTGAAAGATATCCAGATGGTGGCTAATTTTGACTTCCCCAACAATATGGAGGATTATATTCATCGTGTCGGGCGCACGGGAAGGGCGGGTGCCAAAGGTTACGCCCTCTCATTTGTGACGCAAAAACATGCCAGGATTTCACGGGAGCTCGCGAAGATTCTGGAGGAGTCGGGAAACCAGGTTCCTGCTGCCCTGCGTGGGATGGGTGGCGGAGGAGGTTATGGCAGGGGCCGGTACTGAGCGCCACAACCTTAAGATGAAGACGTTTTTGGCATTTTTTCATATTCGACGGGACGTAGTGCACTTATACATGGTACGGACTTGATGGAAAAGTAGATTATGCTCCTCCTCAGCCGAGGGACAAGCGCAGCCACCGTGGTCCCTACTATAGAATTATGCGGGGGTCCGTTCCCTGGGGCAGTAAATTTTAGTGAGAAAGCTGTGCCTAGAATCAAAAGTAAGCGCGAAAATTGTACGAGGGACGTGTAGTGTGCGTTGGTCGACGAAAAAAAAAGGATAACAGCAGACGTGCTATCGAGGCGGGGAGGTTAGCGCTCTTTCTTGGTTGTCACAAGTTGATGCGGTTTACGGAAACTCTCTTTTGTTCACCGTCATTGTCAGTCCAGACCCACTTGCCCTTTCACGCCCATTTTCGTCTCTTCTGTTTGCTGAACTTGCCTCCACTTTGGAGTTTGATTTCACGGCTCATCCAAATTCAACGTCCATGTGCGGTATGCCCGTGATCGCACGACATGTCATCAGTCACTATCATTCATTTCAACACATGCAGGCCTATAAAGACGTTTATGCGGGACAGTGTGGCTCTGGTGTTACTCTGGCTCCTTCTTGTTGCACTAATCCATAGTGGGATTTCGTGGTCGTCGTCTGGTACACTTCTGTCCAAAGCCTTCAGGCCGAATAGTGAACACCTCCCCCTGTCTCGTCCTCGTCGTCATCTCGGCTTTGGGCCCCCAACGAGTGTAGTTATGGTTCAAAGCCTTAATCTTCAAGGCGTCCTTGCGATCGGCCAGGTCATTCGCAATCCTTCACTCATGCTACCGCACGTCTCAGTCAAACATATCGGTTTCTTGGACTTTGAACTTTTGCGCCAAGCTGGTGAGTTCAATGACCAGATGAGAAGATTGTGGGGGAAGGCAGGCATATGATAAAGGAATAACATTGACCAAAGGGTCGTTTGCCCCCCCCCTTTTTTTAGTTTTATAAATCTGCTTGGTATGGCAACTGAAATGTCTGTAGCAGAATTTCGATGGGGCAATCAATACTAGGGAGGAAACTATGTCGTGCCTAATTTGGATATTTATGCGGCTCTATAAAACTTTAATGTTTCGCATGGCCTGGAATATGCATAGACTTACTTTCACGTTTCGTCAACCAACATGGAAGGCATCAAAGGCGTCATCTTCGACAAAGACAATACCATCACCGCCCCCTACGTCGACGAGGTGCACGAACAAGTAGCTGGCGCTTTTGAAACGTCGAAACGCGTTTTCGGACCAAGGAAGCTCATCATAATCTCCAACTCGGCGGGCACTCTTGACGATTCTGGTCACGCAGCCGCTATTCGGATTGAATCGAGTTTGGGCGTGCCTGTCTTACGGCATGCGGTCAAAAAACCTGGGGCGATACCGGAGGTGCTGGAGCATTTTAAGAAAGAATGCGGCCCTGATACAACGTATGAAGACTTGTGTATCATTGGGGACCGGCTCTTGACCGATGTAATGTGGGGAAATTTCGCAGGCATGTTGACGGTGCACACGCAAATCTTGACACCAGAAGGAGATAATAAAGTGGCGGCAATTGTCAGAAGACTTGAAAATGGATTCAGTCGGATTTTGAGTCCGCATTGGTCTGCTCCTTCGCATCCTGCAATGGGTAAAAAGGTCGTCGTCGGCAGCGGAGGGGGGGAAGGGAAAGGAGGGAGGGGGGGAGGAGGTAGCACAGATACCCAATAAGTCAAGTGAAAAAAGAAGCATGAAAGGAGCTAAAAATGCTGGCTTGCCATTGAAACATTTCAGTCTTGCTACCCAATTTAACCTGCATGCGAAGGACTGGGTGTTGCTTTTGTAGCGTCGCGCATGGGCCGGGTGAGGCCTGGGAGCTGGTCGGGGGGGCTTGGAGGAGGAAAGAGGAGAGAAGACTGCCATTTGCCCTGCGTGGTGCTCACTGCCATGGCACGACAACGCTCTTCCTCCGGCAACCTGCGCAGTTGAATCTATGCGTGCTTGCATCATAGTCCATGACTCACGGGGCGAGTGCGACGCATTTTGAGGATGTAGGGGGTTGAGGCAGCTTTACCATCGTGGTATCCACAATGATGCTTCTTAGGACCACTGCCTCCTTCTTCACCGTTTCGTTTTCGCATTTCAGGTCCGGCGCATTGCAAAACCCCGCTTTCTCTGCCTCAGTATATTGATAATATTTGTATTCATGATGGTTTTGTGGCTCGTGTGGCATATACATGAGAGGGAAGGCATGAAGAATTCGATTCTTGACGGGGGTTATTGCTTACGGGGAGACGAGTCGAGAACACACGAACCTGAAAGAATGGAAATTGAAAGGTCGTGAAAAACCCTCACTTTCACCATATGCACTTGATAACTCATACAAATGCAGGACCTAAGAAGGGAAAGTCCCTGAAGGAGCAGCTTGGGTCTTCCCTATTCCCCCTTCACAGGGCCCTTGCCCCGAATCCCATCTACACACGCAGGGGTACCCGCCTCGCAGGAGATCGGTAAGCCGTGAATAAAATGGTACTGCTTGATGTGCCGCTTCTTTCTGTGCATTTGTCGTCTACGGCCGCATTCCCCTTGTTGAGCGGGAGCTAGGCCGCGACAGACCAGTTTGCCCTGTTCCTGGTGGCCGCTGCGATTGAGACTTTTTGTTGCCCGCAAAAACATTTGGTTTCTCAATTTTGACGTGCGTGTCTTGTCGATACATATTTCGCATGCACAGGCAGTGTGGGTCTCCAGCTCTACCGCCGCACGGAAGGAAGCAAAGCAGCCGAGGCCAGGTCCTAGGCTTTTTCCTTGCAAGCATTCACGTCTCTGAAACTCGCGTCGTCATCGTAGAGTATGCTCTCAGCGCCCATTTTCTCTCAGATCCGTCTTCTCGTGAATAATCTCACCAAAGGAAACTACGCAGAGAGCGTCCAGGAGCTACGTCAGGTTTGTGGAAGGGAAGGGACGAGGGACTGGAGAGGTAGGAGGCGAGTAGGCGACGAGGAGGAAAGCGGTCTCATTTTGTCAGTCAGTGATAGCTATTACGGAGCATGCTTGGAAAAACTAAGGGGGGGGGGTTGTGCAGAGAGATCTTTCCATATGTCGCGCAGAGGCAAGCGAAAGACGTTTGTGATGATCACAAGATTGGACTAGAGTTTCTGAATCTTCAAAGCAGGCGTCCGCGTCCGCGTATGTAGAGAAACCCCTTGGCTGTCTGAAACGTCTTCATAGTGTCCTTGAGGAACGCTAGTCGAATCCTTGTACAATGGAACAAGACGTACATTTGCTGATCTCCCTTCTCGTCTTCCTTATGTCTTTCTAGCTCATCCACTTGTACGGCGAGGACACCAACGGCTTTCTACTCAAGTACCTGATCGAAAGTACACGGGTGCTGCAATTGGAGGAGCAGCAAACCGCACAGTCTGAGCTTAATACAGCCCGGGACGAGCAGCTCGTACTCCTTGCGGAGGAGCTGGTCACATCGTCGCAAAAACCGAATTTCGTTTCGATAATTACACAGGTATGCACATCCATGGCTTTTCTGTAGCCTCACATGAGAGGCGTACTAGAGTCGTCGTATTCAAACCCTTTCCTTCCTCTTTGCCTTTTTCCTTGGCTCCGTGGTCCCAGGCGCTCGGTCTGAATTCCCCGACATCAATCGCTGGCATCGACCAACACTTCGTCGTTGCCTCCCTCGCTCCTACACTCAAACTTGACCCTTCGCAGTCCACTGCACTTTCAGTGGGACTTAGCCGTGTGCCATCCTCCCAAGTCGCGCAAGAAGCCTACAAGATCCTTCGCGCGCGCCTTCAGGAGCTTCTAGCCTCAGCTGCCTCCTTGCCTTCTACCACATTAGGCGGGAAGAACACATTGACGCTTGGAGACGACGTACTCCACGCCCTTCTAGTTGTCTTGCGAAGTAATGAGGTACGTAGGGTCTAGCAGGTGAAATTCATTTGAATATTCATAACAGTTTTTCTACTTTTTTCCCTGCTTTCTCGGATCGGCCAGGAGTACATAAGCAACCCTAAAGCGGCGCAAACATTGCTCAAAATGCTGAAAAACACGCAACCAGAAGCGACCAGTGCGCTTTCGCTCCTGCCACTCCTCGACGCAGAGAATCACGACCCGGCTGATTTGACCACGGGCACCCCAACGGCCTCGGCGGCCACCTCCCGACTTCTGGCGCGGGAGGCAGAGAACATGACAAACGCCATTGCCCTCTCCTCCCATATTGCGGGCTTCGTCCAAGATTTGGGTCCTGTCTGCACGGCCTCCACGGAGGCGTTCCGGGAAACCTTGAAGGAGAGTGGGGTGGCCATGGACGAGCGTCAAGCCGCCCTCCTGCTCTGCCTGGTGGTGGATAGACACACGGAGCACGACAACGAAATGAGCGCCATGGCGGCAAACGAATTGCTGCCTTCCACCGCTTCCACCACCGCCAGCGGAAACGGAAGAGGGAACGAAGGCGGAGAAGTGGACACCGGGAACAGGGAGAGCGCGAGTCCGCGCAGCTGGAATCTGGACGTGATGGCGAGTGTCCTTGCGGCGGATTACTCCTCTCTGGACTGGGCCCGGGTAGCCCTTGAACTCGACAATCCTCGCCTCTTCATTGCCGACCAAGAGGCATTGCGCAACCTTCTCAGCCTCTACCAGCGGGCTGCTTCCAACCGACCGTTTCCGTTGGGTGTCTTGTTTCGCCCGTGGACGAACAAAGTGGGCCAGCTCTCCTTTATTCACCAGGCAATCGCAGCGCCGCCCGACCTGGTCTCTTTCTCAGGGATAGGACGCATGCAGAACCCCTTGGACGATACTCAGATCCCGCAAGGCCCCCCAAACAAGGCTTGGCTGTCCATCGACCTCATCGCCACGCTCTTATCTTTCTCTGAGACCTCCCTTTGGTACTCGGCGAGAACCCTATTTGATGGTCCCCTCCGACAGTGCCCCGAGATCCTCATCTGCGGCCTGGCGTGCGTGGAGGACTCGTGGGGGAAGCTTCGATCCGAGTTGTTAGCGCTCCTGGGACCATTGTACTTCCAGCCAGGGCGATCCCCGCACGCGGTGGCGGTCATCAAACGCGTGCACCAGACGAACCCCAAGCTGCTGGTGGAAACGCTGGTGGAACGATTCCGACAGGAGGAATCAGCCGCGGTAGTACGGGATATCCTGGCCGTCATGCTGCTGGTGCCGTCGACGCAGCAAGACGTTCTTTCCTCATCCTGCACAGAGTTCGTAGTGGCTCTTGCAGCGGCGGCTGCGGACAAGGTACGTTCCGGTTCGCATTTCTTGTGTTATCGATATCTTCCAGGTCGCATTAGTGCGTGATTCGGAAAGGTGGATTCCGACGGACTTTCATTTCACGTATGTCTCTTGCATTCTTTTGTTTTTGCCTTTCCCAGGAACAACTCAATTTGGAGAAATTTATTGCCGAGAAGCTCTCATCTTCAACGAATAAGGAAAATTTTGCGCGTGGTACACTCTCTTTTGTGCATAAGCATGCGGGTCACGCGCGCCTTCGCAGCGCCGTGGTTGGTAATGATGTCCCTCCTGTATTGCTATCTGAGGAGTCTCTGGTATCCCTCCTCAAGGTCCTTGGTCAGGATCCAGATTTGAGGCAAGGAGGATCTCAGGTGGCAATGGAGGTGAAACAAGCGTTGGAACTCTATTCGAAAAGGTTCATGGAGGTCGGAAGCGCAAACCAAGGAGCCGGAGCGGCGCCTGGAGGAGGCGGGAGTGCGGGCGGAGGCAGTGGGAGCGATGCGATTGAGGAAATGGCGAATGCGTATTTTCAAAAGATCTACACGTCAGAGCAGAGCATTCCAGACGTTATTGAGATGTTAAAGCGTTTCAAGAGCAGCAAGGATGCAAAAGAGCTGGAAATATTTGCCTGCATGATCCGCAACCTCTTTGACGAGTATAGATTTTTTCACAAGTACCCGGAGAAGGTCGGTGCCTTTGTAATGCCTCATTTCATGTGTCCTTTGTAATGCCTCATTTCATGTGTGACATGTTTACGCATACTGTTTTTTCGAATTTTGGTGGTCCCTCTGTTGTATTTTTTTCCGGGTCTTGCGTGAAAGTCTTGTGCGTCTCTCCTGAAGTTTCGGAACTTGTTACCTTCTAAACTTCCTGGCCGGCACTTACACTAAATCTTCCAATTGTCCAATTGGCCGTTCGATTCCTCTTCTTTTAGGAACTTCGCATCACTGGCATTCTCTTTGGCTCTCTCATTCAGCATCAATTGGTCTCCTCTCTGACCCTTGGTGTCGCTCTGCGTTACGTCTTGGAAGCACTACGACGTCCCCCCGGTCCAGGGAACGCGGGAAAGTGGTATCGCTTTGGCATGTTCGCTTTGGAGCAATTTCAAGGGCGTCTACATGAGTGGCCTCAATATTGCAGCCACTTGATCCAGATTCCGCACCTGCGACAAAACCATCCGGATTTGGTGCTAGAAATTGAACGGGCCATGAGTCGGCAGTCGGACCAACTCATGCTTCCAAATGCCAACGAATTGAATTCGGGATTGACAGGAGCTTCTTCTCTGACTGGTTCACCCCAGATGTTGTCACAGCAGCAGCAGCAGCAGCAGCAGCAGCAGCAGCAGCAGCAGCAACAGCAGCAGAATATATTGGCGATGATGCGAAAAGCAGACGGTGTAGGGCAGGAGCAGCAGCAGCAGCAGCAGCTTCAGTTGTTGCAACTGCAGCAGCAGCAACAACAGCAGCTAATAGACGCCAATTTTCTGGGGGGGACGGGAACTCCTTCTTTCATTGATCAATTACAACTGCAGCAACGTCAGCAACAGATGTTGCAGCAGCAGCAACAGCAACAGCAGGCACAACAAGCGGAGCAACAGGCACAAGCACAATCTTCTCAGCTAGCATTCCAGCAATCACAGCAACCCCCATCACCGCAGCACCGATCGTCGCCACCAACACAGCCAGGACAACAACATCAACAGCAAGCATCGCCATTGCAGCATGCACAAGCGCAACCATCGCAAATATCATTTCAGCAACAACAACAATTGCCTCAATCGCCACAGCAACAATCCCACCTATCCCAGCACAAGCAGCGTCAGCAGCTGTCCCCAAACTTGCATGGAGGTAATCAGAGCTTATTGCAAGGTTCTTTGGGTCTCAGTCTGGGCGGTTCTGGTCTGGAAAATGGAGGATCGTCATTGGCGTCAATCCAGCTGCAACAGCAGCAACAGCGGCAAGCTCAAGCACAAGACGGAGCTTCACCCCAACAAGGGGCGCTCTTGGAAGGCTCTCCAACATTACAGGCAGGCTTGGCACCTCTTGCGCCTTCTGTTACTCCCATGTTGAACCATCTTACCCAACAGCAGCAACAGCAACAACAGCAACAACAGCTACAGACGCAGCAACAGCTTGCAGAAGTAATGGCTTCCCCACCCCTTCCTCCCGCTGCGGAGCCCGTTGATTTGGATGCATGCATTAACCATATCATGCCGGGGGTCCAGGAGGCCATTCTGCAGGTGCAACCACCGGAGATAGTTTTGGACAGGATCTACTTCGTCATCAACAACGTCTCTGTCAACAACTTGGACAGCAAGGCGAAGGAACTCAAGGATGTTCTCAAAGAAGAGCACTACCCTTGGTTGGCGAACTACCTGGTGCAGAAGCGCATATCTCCTCACGGAAATCTGCAAGCCATGTATCTCACCTTCATTGACAAGCTGAAAGCGCCCTCTTTGACCAAATGGGTTCTACTCCATGTCCTACAATACGTCTCCAAGCTCCTTCGATCGCACAAGATCATTAGCAGCACCGGAGATCGCTCGGTGCTGAAGAATTTGGGTTCTTTCTTGGGACAGATGACGGTGGCGCGGAATCGGCCTCTTCTCCAACGCCACATGGATTTGAAGGAGCTCTTGTACCACGGGTATGAGACGGGTCGCTTGTTTGCCCTCACTCCCTTTGTGAGCAAAATCATGGAATGCACACGAGGAAGCAAGGTGTTCCGCCCTCCCAATCCCTGGCTTATGGGGCTGATGGGTGTGTTGGCCGAGCTCTACCAAGTGGACGACCTCAAGATCAATATCAAGTTTGAGATTGACTTGCTGTGCAAAAGTTTGGATTTAAAAATTGCCGATGTTCCCTTCTCGAACACCTTGCAAGGGCGTCTGCAGCCTAAGAAGGAAAAGAATCCGGATTTCAACGTGAAAGTTGGTCTGACTTCCACGCCAATGATGTCTCCGCAACAAGGTGGCATGGCTGGACCGGAGCTGGGGGCTCCTGGTGTTGGTGGAGGTGGAGGGTTAGGAGGTAATCTGGAGGCGGAGACTTCCATTGGAAGAGGAACAGATGGAGGCGAGGGCACATTTGCGGAGGAGACGGTGATCCCGAACCTGGCAGCGTACGTTGTTGTAAATCCCCAAGTGGCCTTGTTCACTCAAAGCCCGCATTTGAGGAGGCTTGTGCCGCTAGCCGTGGACCGAGCGATACGGGAAATAATCCAACCAGTGGTGGAAAGAAGTGTGACGATCGCTTGTATCACAAGCAAGGAATTGATTGTGAAAGATTTCGCCATGGAACCCGACGAGAAGAAGATGGGGAAGGCAGCCCATTTAATGGTATCCAGCCTCGCGGGCTCACTTGCTTTGGTCACGTGTAAGGAGCCTCTGCGTGTGAGCATGGGTAATCAATTGCGTACCCTTTTTACTCAAGCGGGTGTGGAGGCAGGGTCCACTGATCAAGTCATCCAAGTGTGCGTGGCAGAGAATCTGGAGTTGGGTTGTATCTTGATTGAGAAGGCAGCGACGGAGAAGGCCATGCGCGATATTGACGAGGCACTGGCAGTGGCATTGGGCCATCGAAAAAAGCACCGCGAACAGACCGGCTCTCCCTTTTATGATATGTCCATTTTCTCCAACTCGCGCTTCCCTGGAGCTTTGCCGGACATGCTGCGGCCCAAGCCAGGTGTGGGGGGACTCTCACCAGCCCAACTTGACGTGTACGAGGCGTTTCAGCGGGCGTTGACAGCGCGGGGGACAGCTGCCGCCACGGGCGTGGGTGGAAATGCAGCTGTTGGAGGTGGCACAAATACAGGAGCAGGCACGCTCGTCCCACCGCTTCGGCCGATGAGTAGTCCAGTGATGACTGGGGCCATGACAGTCGGCGAAAAGAAGGGGTTGGAGGGCGAGTTAGGGGGAGCTGTTGGTGTGGGAAGTGTGAGTCTACCACAAGCCTTAGAGGCGCTGGATGCTTTGGTTCTTCGCTTGAACCAGGCATTGCAAAACCTTGTCTTGGCGGCGGCAGGGCGAGATATCACATTCTCCATGCTAGGAGCCGAGCACGAAGTGCCATGCGCGATGCGAGAGCTCGTACACCTTCCACAAAACCTCCCTTCTCCAGCGCGGGAAGACGTGGCCCTTCGAGCCTCCCAGGCGGTCTTCAAAATGCTTTATAACAACTCGGCTTCAGTCGGAGGAGGCGCAGCGAGCCCGAGTGGAGGCTTGTCTTCCTTAACTTCCGGGGAGATTGTGCGACTGGAGGCCTTAGTCACAGTCCTGGAGGGTTTGCAAGTGAAAAAGGCGGATCTGCTCAGCTGGATCGGTTACGTGCCTGTAAGCGAGCTCAATCGCCAGTCACACAAGACTGCACTGCTTCTCCTTCTCCGCAGCGACCTTCTCAAGACGAGTGATATGGATTCTTACCTTGCCAAAAGCATGGATCAGGGGCGCAATGCTCTATGGGTCGATATTGCCACACAAATCGCAAGGTTTATTGTTATGGAACGTGTCGCTGCCTATCAAGAGTTGGCACAGACCTTGGATTGCCTGCAAAAAAGCGCTCCTCGGCAGCCGATGAATGCAAGGAAAGAGATCCAACGCCTGGTGGATGACATCCGTCTACTTGTGTCGCAAGATGCTGCTGAAGCGCAGCAGAAGCAATTGGCAGCTGCACAGCAGCAGCAACCGCCGCAGCTACAGACGTCGCCCGTGCTGCAATCCCAGCAAGCCTCGCAACAAGCAGCAGCAGCGGCGGCAGCTGCAGCTGTGATGAAGGGCGGATTGCAAGCACAACAACAACTCGCGGGGGGGGTCAGTATCGGGGCGCGCCTGGCGGGTAATCTGAGTCCAGCCGCAAGACAGGATCGGCAGGATGTGACAATTCTGCTGGAGCACTGGATTGTGCTTTGGAACGAAAGTCCGGGTAGCGAAAAGGCCTATCTCAAGTACTTTACCTTACTGCAGCAATACGAGGTGACCAAATCGCCGGATCAGATTGAGAAGTTCATTCGCATCGCGACGGATGTCTGCGTCGAGGCGTGCCTGAAGAACGCCGTAGCGAGCGAACAGGTTGCAGAGGGAGTAGCAGACGGAGGAGGAGGCGTGCAGCGAACCACCTTGTCCTACACCATTGTGGACGCCTACGCCAAGCTTCTCTTCTTGTTGGTCAAGTACAACGGGGACGTGAATAGCCGCATCAATATCTTACAACGGATTCTAAAGGCATTGGTCAGTTCCCTGCGGGATCAGTCCCAGGCGCAGCAGGGAGGAAACCAAGCAGCGCCATCGGGGCCCGCGGATTTCCGGCCCTATTTCCGTCTCCTGGTTGACCTCCTCCATGACTTCAACGCCTTTGATCCTGCGCTGGACACGAATAACATTCAAGTCCTCACGGCCTTTGCTATTGCGTGTAACAACCTCCAGCCAGCCCTCGTACCGGCCTTCGCCTTCGCATGGCTTGAGCTTATCTCCCACCGGATGTTCATGCCCGCCCTGCTTCTGGCTAAAGGGCAAAAGGGTTGGATTCTCATGCACCGCCTGCTTATGGATCTCTTCTCCTTCCTAGAGCCTTTCCTGCGTAAAGCCGAGCTGACGGATCCGATCCGTATTCTCTACAAAGGCACATTGCGGGTGCTTCTCGTCCTCCTTCACGACTTTCCCGAGTTTCTGTGCGACTACCACGTCTCCTTCTGCGACGTCATTCCCCCGTCGTGCATCCAGCTACGAAACCTTATTCTCTCCGCTTTCCCAAGGAACATGCGGTTGCCTGACCCGTTTACGCCCAATCTCAAAGTCGACCTTCTCCCCGAAATCACGCAGCCGCCCCGGATTCCGGCCGGATATACTGGGGCGCTTCTGTCCCTTAAGCACGAGGTTGACGCTTACTTAAAAACGCGCGCCCAGCCAGCTTATTTCCTCACCGAACTGCCCAAGAAGTTGAAAGCAAATACCGGTGACGGACAGGCGTACAACACACCCGCGATGAATGCTCTGGTCATTTATGTAGGGACGATGGCGATCGCTCAGATCCAGAACACGACCGCAGCTGGTGGAGGCGCAGGGGCGGTGGGCACCGGGGCAGGTGCGGGAGCGGGGGCGACGACAAGCATGGCAATCACCGCGCATTCGGCGCCTATGGATATTTTCCAGGGACTGATCAATGGTTTAGACCCTGAGGGTCGATACCTCTTCTTGAACGCCATTGCCAATCAGCTGCGCTATCCCAACAGTCAAACCCATTACTTTTCCTGCGTCCTCCTTTACCTCTTTGCGGAGGCCAGCTCGGATGTTATCAAAGAGCAAATAACCAGAGTGTTGCTGGAGAGGCTGATTGTGCATCGTCCTCACCCCTGGGGTTTGTTGATCACTTTCATAGAGCTGATCAAAAATCCGCGGTACACGTTCTGGCAGCATTCTTTTACGCGCTGCGCACCTGAGATTGAACGAGTCTTCGAAAGCGTGGCAAGGAGTTGTATGGGGCAGCCCCAGGCACAACAGCAGGGAGGGGCGGCGGCTGGCGGAATCGGGGGCGAAGAAGGGGGCCCAGTGGTGGTTTCCGGCCCGTGAAGGGAGGAGGACTTCTCCAGCCCAAAGCGTCTTTGAATGGGTCACTTTTGGGTATTATATGTTTTTATTCTGTGGTCTTCGTCTGAAAGCATCAACGTGGTGCGGTTGAGAATCGTGCAGGGGTCCTATCTCCTCTTTGCTTTCGGATGGTGATTGTCCTCGTCATCAGACATGCATTAGTCCATCTATGCCTAAATACATTTGCCAGCAGACTGGGATATCTTCCTCAATTGAGAGGGCAACTGAGGTCAATTCCGTCATTGCTCACGACCTGTCACGGAATGCACAGCAGCTCCTATGTGAGGCGTACAAGAACATAGCCCTGTTAATAAAATCGCGCATGATGTCACAGTAAGGTGAAATGTCGAGCCGGAGGAGTCGATGGAAACGGTCTAATATAGTATAGAAAGGAAGAAGCAATTAAGATAAGATATGTCAGGGAGATGGAAAAGAATGGAAAAAAGATGAGAAAGCAAGAGGGAGGAGTGAGAGAAAAATAAGGAATTCGATGATTCGTGATTTGCCCGTGACTCGACAAGCAAAGCACGGAAACGATTGTATTGACCCTAAACAATTGTTTGGTTACTTTCAGTCACGCCCTTGATAACACTCGCCCCAAACACAGATCGCTTTCGTGGACAGGACCTCAACTAACTCCCTCGCACTTAACCCCTCTCCTACGCCTTTATCTTCCTGCTCCGTTCCCAACGGCGGAGGTTTTGGCGGCTCCAAGCCAGCCTTCACCGCGTCCTTCATCGCTTTCTCGTGCTTGGCCTTACCCTCTGTGCTGGCTTTCATAACCAGCTCCTCGATACTGGCGACCTGGTAAGCTTGAAATGGGTAGCTTCTCTCGGGATCCGCTTTCACCAGTGCCTCCGCCGGTATCTGCGCAGTGGCCACCAAGCCTGCTACTAATTGTTCCAGTTCCCGTCGATGAATCTTCCGCACTCCCTCCTCGCCCTTCCCTGCCGACGAACTGCCCGCATGCCCGCAATCGGCAGCAGTGACTGCATCGTGCAGTGCCCCTACGCGTTCCTCCACATCGAAATTCAGCGACAAGGACAGCGCACACAAGAAAGTCAGTACGTCCACCTCTTTCCCTTCCTCAGGCTCAAGGCATAGCACGACCCGGTCCAGGTAGTGTCCTAGCTGCAATCGCTTCTGGTGCCGACCGAGCGTGTGGGCTACGACCCGGATCAAAGCTGGGTAAGAAGCACTTTTCCTTCCAGGAAAAGCCATATACAGCTCATTGGCAACCTCTTGGAAGAGCGCTCGGTCCCACGTGCCCCAGTTCGCCATGCGGAACTCGTCGATCTCCCACGGCTCTATTGAGCGTTGATCTTCCAGGTAGACTTTGAGGGCTTTGGACCGCTTTTGGTTCTAAATGGGAGATACAGAAGAATGCTATTAGAGAGATTGTTAGCTTATAGCGCGATATCCCGTACGTCATCATAATCGCTGCTTGTGAGTATTTTCGGGTCGCAACATCTTCGGAGCAGTGGATGGAGAAAAGGTCGGAGAAGAACGAATAAGATACGTACCTCTGAGGAACGATAAAGGTATGCTATCAGTGAGGATAATGTTAGAAGTACAATTTTCCCGATGTTTCGACTAATGATGCCTGGTGATGGCTTTGGAGGTGACATGTCCGGGGCTCCGGTAGCACTTGTAGAAGGAGGAGCAGGAGCCGGAGTGGCTGGAGAAGCCGTCGTTGTTGAACCGGTGCTTAGGTGTCTTGGTCGTGTCCGATGACGCATCACGGTTCTGAAAGAGGACAGCCTGAGCGCGTTGTTCGAGGCTTGTACCGTGTGTGAACTTTAGTTAGAGGGGAAATGAAAAAGGGAAGGCGTTGCGTTAGCAGGAGCATGGGGATGAAACGCAGAATGTTGGGCCTTGATGGCTTACCAGATGACCAACCGCCTCATGCTGCCACTGTTTCAAATGTTTAAGCCTGTGCATGTACGTTGCTTTGTTAAAGACTGTGAAGCGGAGCAATTTCTCAAAGCAAGTTTCCGGGGCAGTTGCGATGACGGCGAGGGCGAAGAGGAAAGATACTGCCCTCTTTTTCCATAGGGGCCTGGATAAAACCCGTCGCATGGAAAACTTGTTGTTCGGAGAGTGCGGCCTCCTAGATTGATGATTAGTTTTACCTGTCCTCTGAATGATGCCGTGGAAGTTCTCTGGTTGCATGGCGATTGCCTAACCCTTTCCCCCTCTTCGTTATCTCTCGCCCAGCCTCTCATTAACCATGGGCAAGAGACGCAAGCGCCGAACGCACGTTCCCGTCAACCCCGAGCAACAGCAGAGCTTGACGGAGGAGGAACGGATACCCAAGACGATGGTCTTGCGAAAGGGCCGAACAACACCGGAGGCGGGAGCTTTGGTTACAGAATTACGAAGGCTCATGGGACCGGAGACTGCTGCTCGCCTCAAGGAGAGACGTACTAATCGCATGAAAGACTTTGCAGCCGTTGCGGGACATTTAGGGTTGACACACATTCTGTCACTGTCTCAGACACCGGCAAGTTTGAGCTTGCATATCGCTCGTTTTCCGCGTGGCCCTACTTTGACTTTTAAGGTGGAACGTTACTGTCTGCAGCATCACGTTCGCGCCACCCAAAAAAGGCCATATGAAAGCCTCAGCGCGTATCAGACAGCCCCGCTAGTTGTATTGAACAATTTTGGGGATGTCAGTAGCCCACCGTATGTCAAATTAATGAAAATCACCTTCCAAAACATGTTCCCCCCCTTGAACGTGAACACTGTTCGCCTGACCGACTGCCGGCGTATCGTTCTTTACGATTATGAGGCGGACACTGGCGTGGTAGAGCAAAGGCACTTCGCCATCCGGGCAGCACCGTCTGAGCTCCACAAAAGTGTAAAACGTCTGGTGCAAACCAAGATCCCCCGCCTTGGGAAAATGACTGATATCAGGTAGGTGGGCCTCTCAAGCGAGCTGCCCGTCTCCTTGCTTCGCCCCCCCGATCGTTGTGGCGTTGAGCCAGAGACCTGTGGCCGTCCTGCTCCTCACATACCATTGGGCGGAAATCCTGCTCATTCCTCCCTCCCTCTCCCCTTTCACGCGGACAGCGAGTTCATCCTGGGTCCGGCCTTACAGGCTTACGGCGGCGCCGGAGCGGCCTCCGACAGCGAGGTCGAGGACGAAGCCTCGCATGTCATCCTCCCCGACCGCTTTCGAGGACGTGGGAATTTGAAATCTCAAAAATCGGCGATCCGCCTGGCGGAGCTCGGCCCTCGCCTGCGCTTGCGGCTGATGAAGGTGCAGAGGGGCTTCATGGAGGGGGACGTGATATATCACGATTACATTAAAAAGACCCCCGAGGAGGTGCGGGCCTTGGAGGCCAAGGCCAAGGCGGAGAGGGAATTGAAGAAGCGAAGAAGGGAAGAGCAGGAAGGGAATGTGGCGCGAAAGGAGCTCAAGCTGAAAGAGGCACAGGAAAGAAAAATAGAGAGGCAAGCCGCTCGGGCAGCAAAGAGGGAGGCAGAGGACCGAGGGGAGGGGCCGGACGAGCAGGGCGGGTTGGCGGAGGGATAGGCCAGCTTGTCCGAGGTGAGCGAGGACGCAGGGGAGGGGCGGATGGGCGAGCGAGCGCGGCGGTCCAACTCAAAAGAAAAGGCAGGATTCTGAGACGAGGAGTCCGTGGCGACACAGATAGGGTTGGCGCGTGAGTTTTTTTTTAATCAAATTGGCTGTGCACGTCGACCATGCGTCCCCGTGGCAGGCTCAAGCAGCACCGAGAAAGGCCAAGGTCAAATCCCGCGCGCCTCTTGTTCTGTCTCGAGTTTGACCCTCGGCCGGAGGCATTTCTGTTCCCCCCGCCCGGGGCCACGCCCTTTCCCTCTTCGCTTCCCCCATCCTCTCCCTTCCTCACCGCAACCTTTACTTGCCAATCTGCCTCCTGCACCGTCCCTCCCTACCCATCCACCCTTACTTGCCGCCCTCCAGCGTGTTTGCCTCGCACTCCGCCTCCCGCCTTCGGTTCCAAAAACTGGCCGGGAGGATCTTCTCGCGCACGCACCTGTCCGCATACTTGGCGGCAATCGTCTTGACCTCGTCCACGAGGCCCAAATTCGAATCCAGCAGGATCGGGTCCAATCCCAAGCCTCGGAATTTCCGATTCGCCACCTCCAGCTCGTTCTCCGCGCTCTCCAACCTCGGATTCTTCAGGTAGTTGATGTCCACCCCCGTCTTCTCCGCCACCAGTTTCGCCAGGTCTCCCACTCGGAGCGTCTCTGCGATCTGGTTAAAAATCTGCACCTTCTCCCCTGCCTGCGGGGGGTTGGAGACGGCGATCTCGATACAGCGGGCCGTGTCCGTGATGTGGATGAAGCCGCGCGTCTGCCCCCCCGTCCCATAGACCGTCAGAGGCACCCCCAGCGCCCCCTGCATGATAAACCGGTTCAGGACAGTGCCGTAGTCTCCGTCGTAGTCGAACCGGTTGATGAGTCGCTCGTCCTTGATCGTCTGCGGCGTGTTCGTGCCCCAGACGATGCCTTGGTGCAGGTCCGTGACGCGGATCCCGTCGTTCTTGTTGTAAAACTGGAAGAGGAGGGCGTCCAGACACTTGGTCGTGTGGTAGACGGAGCCGGGGTAGGCAGGATGGAGGATGGAGGAAGGGCGCCCCCCCGGGAGGATCACGTCGATGTAGCCCTCGGGAATCTCGCCCCCACTGGTGCCATAGCCGTAGACGCCCATCGTTCCCAGATGCACGACATGGATGTCCAGGCCGCTCTCCACCACCGCCACCAGCAGGTTGTTCGTGCCCGAGACGTTGTTGTCCACCGTGTACCGCTTCTGCTTCGCGCCTTTTTGAGAGTAAGGCGCGGCGCGTTGCTCCGCAAAATGCACGACTGCGTCAGGTTTTTCGGCCAAGAACAGTTGCACAAGTTCCTGATAGTCCCTAGCCACGTCCAGATTCACAAAGCGCATGGTGCGCCCGCTCACCTTCTCCCATGCCTTAACGCGAGTCTCAGGAGATTCAATGGGAGTGAGGGAGGAGCAGCCAAGCTCGTTGTCGATGTTCCGTCGGCTGAGGTTGTCGACGATGATAACGTCATGGCCTTTCTCGGAGAGGTACAGGGAGGTGGGCCACCCACAGAAACCATCGCCGCCTGCAAAGTAGGGGGAGCGAAAGGGGCGAGACGCATCGAGTTTAATTCTATCATCAAAAAGTTTGAGTCATGTTGGGGGGCTATAAAGAGGCGTGAGGTGCCCGCTGCTCGGATCTGAGGACGTGGGGGCTTGATCCTGAGCGCGTCACGGCACGGCACGCAAAGGGATATTTGGGAAATGCTTGGCACCGTTCGCCTCCCATATCGCACACTTCTTGAAATGATGCAGTTACCCCACTCCGTAACGGGGGAATGGTGGCAATTGGGGTGATTTGCCCCGGGTCGCCATTCGCGCAATCCAAATAAGCGACCTGGCGAGGCCATCGCATCCATCCATAACCATCCACGCCTACGACTTAGACATCAACGACGTACCTAGAACAACAATTTTTTTGGGTTTGCTTCCGGCAGCCATCATTGTCATCGTATGGCTTCTTCGGGAAGTGGCGAGCATCAGAGATGAAGATTCAGCCCGCTGCTGGCGAGCTCTGAAAGACGACATCCGAGACGCCCCCGTTTTGCACAGGGACGAATGGAAGTGAAACGCGTGAGCGCTTGCAATAAGGAGCAGAGACAATAACAGCAGCCGTGCCATGGCTGTAGAAATTGTCGAAAATTACTTGAGGAAAAAAGGAAGATGCAGGGATGCAGAAATGCTTGCTTCTGCACTCCTGGTGGTTCTCTTGTCGCCGGGCTCAGGGCTCTTGCTTTCCGTCACCGTCTCTGATGGAGTGAATAAAGATGCTTTACCCTGCCTCCTGGAACGAATAAATGTGTTGAGGTGAAACGAATTGAATAGGCTTGGTGTGAGGAGGCGTGACGGCGGCCACGCTAGAGGGAAGCCTCGAGCAAACAGGAAAGAGAGCAATCAAAGGCATCGCTGCCGGGGAGGCGAAGAGGATGTCGTGCCCTTCGAGTGCAACGTCAATGATGTCAATCCACAACACCAAGCTACCAGGTTGGGGCGGTGAAGGCTGTTCGTAGGCACGACACACAGCGGGCATGCTGTGACTTTGCAGTGTAAAAGCGTAGGCCTCCACACGACCTGCTCACCAGCAGCTACAGAGTCCATCCATTTGCCCTTCTAATGTGCCCGCCCGCCCCCGTGGCCCATGCTCCTTCTCGAGACGACCGGTTTCCGTGTAGCTTGTGGGTTGCGTAACCAAGCAAAACGAAGTAAAATCGATCGAAATGTCATTTTTTTCTTCTAGATAACTGTACACAAGACATGCTCTTTGAGTCTCGCAAGCTATTAACCTCCCCACCTCATTCATTCACTAGCATGGGGCTGTCCACAACAGCAAAGCCGGTCGCAACACCCCCCTCATTCACGTGTGCCAGTTTTGTTCTTACCAAATACCCAGCGTACTGGTTCTCGATGACTTTTTCTGACGAGGTGTCCCCTAAAAAGGTTCCGAAAATGCCTAACTCACTGATTGCTGGACCTCCCACGGCTTCTCCCTCACGGAGAAGATAGGCGTTTTTGGCTGGTGCCTGGATTCGCTGCATCAACACGTACCCTGACAATCGTTCCGATGACCATTCACGCAAGGCCCTAGCCATCTCTTCGCCGTACAAATTATTCCCCCCCCCTTCTCTTTGCGGCTTCAACACGTAACCCCCCGGGGATGCGATCGCCGCATCGACCGCCCGTGCGGGTCCTCCCTCTTTGTCCTTTAAGTCTGCCGCCCCCAATCCGTACATGCTCGTGAAGTGTTGTCTGGCCGCCAGGCACTGTGCAGGGCTCAGGAAGCGGGAGAGGCCCGCCGGCTCGCACAAGAGCTGTTGGACTTTTTTGGTCCCCGCGAGCTGATAGCCCAAGGTGGGGCACTTGACCGCGGCCGAGGCCTCGATGAGTAGCCTGGCATCCCACGCAAGCGGGGAACCGAAGTCGGCCGGGGTGTAGCCCGCTCGGAAGTAGACAACCGCCAGCTCGTGCCTGCCGTCCAGCCAGAGCGCCTGCGTCGGCCCCGGGGCCAGGCGGCAGCGGCGAGCGACTTCCTCAAGAGAGAGTCGCACAACCTGCAGGCCGTGCTTCTCCCACAGGGCCAGCTCCAAAAACCGCTGGTCAAAGAGGTTACGCTCCCCGGGCTGCACGACGAAGAGAACCAGGGCGCGGGGCTGGTTGTAGTAGGCGTGAGCAGAGGCGAGGGCGGCGGGGAGGCGGGAGAGGGTGGGGTTGGGGGGCATGCTCCTTAAGGTGGCTTCAACTAAAGGGGACGACGTAGTCGAGGGGAGGGGAGAGGACGGATGGAGAGGAAACTCGTGATCGCGGAGATAAGCTGAGAGGAAGGCGTGAAGATCGTCATGGGACGGTGGGGAGGGAGCGTCGTGAGGAGCTAGCGCGACCGAGGGGAGGAAGAATCGATCGAGAAGGTATCGATGGAGGTCGGCAGTGACAGCGCCCAGGCAGCCGAAAGAAGAGGCAATCGTGTTCAGTTCCACTTGTAGGAGGCGCTTTTGGGGTCGAGGCTTGCCAGCTTGCCTGCTGACACCCTCTCCGTTCCCATCACGCCAGTCCGCGCTGTCATCGGTCATATAATCCGAGCGGTGCAGGCCCAAGGCAACAGGCTGGGCGGCCGCTGAGACCCCTGACGGGTAGATTTCCTCGTACATACGTAGAAGCTGGCCAGTGAACTCGTCGCTGGCACTGACTTCGGCCAAGGCACTTCCGAGGTAGTCTTTGTCGCGACTGATGCGGTCCACGAGCTCGTTAAAAATAGGGGCGGCGGCAACCACGTCTTCAAATGCTTGGGCAGGGAAAGAGGCTGGCAAAAGGGAAACCGGGAGATGTGTGTATTGAATGGGATGGCTCTGTGCTCGGCTACTCGACGGGGCTACCATTTGGAGGCCTTTGATCGACGCCCATCCCACAGCGGCATCGACTAGCCAGGAAGGCGGTGGCGGTGGGGAGGAAGGGGCTGGGGTAGAGAAACTCCAAGCACCGTCAGGGTATATCAGAAGTAGAGTAAGAGCGCTTATTTTTCGTAAACACAAGTTCGTCATGGTATTTCTGTGTGTGTCCCGGATCTGGCAGAGGGGACAGGGGAGGTAAAAGTAGATGTGCATGTCATTACAAAGAGACTGCGCACGCAATTTGTTACGCGCTATTAATCACGCATGTGCTCTAAAATCATTTTTCGATATATAAATGCTAGTATGGGGGCTTTTCCATGAATCATTTCTCCTGTCAACGGAGATCTCTTGCTGGCTGCTATGAAAATCAATGGGGGCAGGGGAGGTTAAGAGGTGTGGTTGTGCAGTATAACATTGTGGCTGCCCCGTGGACGGCAATCTGCAACCTCTTCATTTGAAAAGTCTTTCGTTATAAATATCAACACAGTCGTCATGGCCAAATTGTCTCGTGAAAAAGCCAAAATGGAGCGCAAACCGCAGCAAATTTTTGATGAGGATGAGGCTGGGGCCGCAGGGGATGAGGACGCTGCTTTCGACAAGGTAACGGGAGGGATTAAAAGCGTTGTGTGAACAGTTTTTTATGCCACAAACGTTGCCATACTTTCTTGCTTTTAGTCTACGTGTGCATGGTGAATAAGAGAGGACCAGCAGGTCAACAGATTGTCTGACAAGCTGATCCCGCGCTCCTGTTAGCTGCGAGTTAACAGGGTATACGCCTCCCACTTTGAAAGCTCCAAGAAAAAGCAAGAGCTTGCACAATTGAGACGACAGCAACATGTTTCCTGGGGTGCATCCGATATCGTTTCGGATGAAGGGGAGGGAGAAGGTTCGGACGTGTCTTCCTCAGAAGAAGAGGACGAGGAAGGGGAGGAACTCACACCGGCCATGGAAGTGCAGATTCTCAAGACAATAAACAGCATCCGAGAGAAAGACCCAAAGATCTACCAGCACGATGTGAAGTGGTTCTCAAATGGGGAAGACGAGGAAGCCGAGGGAAAAGAGGGGAGGAGGAAGGGAGAGAGGCCGAAGCGGTACAAGGACGTGATCCGTGAGCAGGTGCTGGCAGCGGTCGAGGCTGATAAGGAGGCGATCGAGTCGTCAGAGGAGGAAGATTTGGACAAAAGCGGGGCGGGTGGGGAGCGTGGAGGGGAGCCTGTGTCCTCACAACGGATGGGTTATGATGCCGAGCAATTGCAATTGCGACAGGCGTTCTTGGAGGCAGCGGCGGGGGAACAGGAGGGAGAGGGGGGGGAGGAGAAAGAGGAGGAGAAGGCGGAGAAGGAGAAGGAGGCGGAAAGAAGGCAAAAAAAAGGGAAAGCCGGAGGATCGTCGAGAGAGAGCGTGAAGAGGAGTGGTCTGGGGGAGGAGGAGGAGGAGGAGGAGGAGGAGGGAGGGGACTTTGAAGGCACGGGTCTTTTGAAGCTGAGGCGAGGAGGAGAGAAGGTGGGGGAGGAGGTTGAAGGGCAGATCAAAGAGGAGGTTGAACGGATGATGAAGACGAGGCCAAGGGGTCGAGGAACGGGAAAGGGAGAGAGAGGAGGCATGCAGGCGGAGGAAGAGGAGGAGGAAGAGGAGATTAGGGAGAAGGCGACTGACGCGTTTTTGAAAGACTTTATTTTGGGAAAACGATGGCGGGAGGAGGAGGAAGAAGAGGGGGAGGACGACGAGGAGGAAAAGGACGATGCAAAAGGGGAAAGGAGGAAAGCGGCGGTGGTGGGAGGAAGCGAAAATGGGGGTTTAGAGGGCGTTCGAGGCCACTATGGGCCCGTACGGGAGAAGGAAGAGGGAGAGGAAGGGGG